>NC_042990.1:41947565-42052565 GCF_901001165.1 Salmo trutta | reverse complement strand
GTTAGGAGCTAGGTTTAGGCTTAGGGTTAGGAGCTAGGGTTAGGTTTAGGTTTAGGAGCTAGGGTTAGGTTTAGGGTTAGGAGCTAGAGTTAGGTTTAGGGTTAGGATGTAGGGTTAGGTTTAGGGTTAGGAGCTAGGGTTAGGTTTAGGGTTAGGGTTAGGAGCTAGGGTTAGATTTAGGGTTAGGAGCTAGGATCTAGGGTTAGGATCAGGGTTGGGAGCTAGGGTTAGGGTTAGGAGCTAGGGTTAGGTTTAGGGTTAGGAGCTAGGGTTAGGTTTAGGGTTAGGAGCTAGGGTTAGGTTTAGGGTTAGGAGCTAGGGTTAGGTTTATGGATAGGTTTAAGGTTAGGTGTTTGGGTTAAGGTTAGGCTAAGGGTTAGGGGCTAGGGTTATGGGTTAGGGTTAGGAAAATAGGATTTTGAATGGGACTGAATTGTGTGTCCCCACAAGGTTAGATGTACAATACTGTATTTGTGTGTGTGTGTGTTGACTCACCAATTTTAAATTCCTTGCTGGCCATTAAGATCTCAGCATTGGGTATGATAGGGGGAGGCAGGCAGAACTGGAGTCTATATGCTGGAAACAAATGAAAGTACATCCATGTTATCTTCTAGACATTGTTAGTAGAGAGAGAGAGAGAGAGAGAGAGAGAGAGAGAGAGAGAGAGAGAGAGAGAGAGAGAACACAGGCAGACAAACACCTACCTGGAGGTGACAGCACTCCCTAAGCAACAGCATGACAACATAACTAACAAAAACGGGTCACAACTCCTGCAGCTCTGTCGGACGCTGGGTATGTACATAGTCAATGGTAGGCTTCGAGGGGAGTCCTATGGTAGTGTCATGACGTTGGCCTGTGGGTAAGGTTTATGACCCCCCCATAAATACCTTTCTCCCTTCCCCTCTCTTACTGACCCTACTGAAGGACTGCTGTCCTGTTAAATATAGAGAGTCTGGGAACATCAAACAAATGGGGAAAGGAACCATATTTTGGTAATAAAACCAGTTGGAAATATGCTTGATAACGTAATGAGTATGGAGGTCAGTTCATTGTTATCTGGGACATTATGATTGATGACAGGACGACATAAACTGTACCTGAGAAAGTATACACCCTCTAGTTATCAGAGTCACATGGAATTGTTATGCAATTGAAATGTTTGATATTGAAATTGTTTGTTAGGAGATTAAATGTAATTTTAGCTTCCAAATGAGAGAATATGTTTTCATAAGGAAAGTGCCCTGCTCGATCAGTTGCCCAACCCTGTGAAGAGACAGGGGTTATAAACGATGAAACACCTCCTTCCCCCCTCTCCACTATATAAGCCTTTGATGAAAAGATAACCGTTAGTTCCAGTACGTGAGGTCTGCAGCCTCTACGTTAGAAGGACACATGTCAAGAAGAGAACTAAGCCAACCTTGGCGTGAGCTTTGATGGCGAATGGTATGAACTTTGAGCTTATTCACTACAGAAGTGATACTTCCTAGCCGTTGAGTTAGCAGCGGCCGCTGTAGACGGGGGCTAGGAATGGACGGACGACGGATCCAGTCTAACAGACGGACGAAGATACCACCACGTATCCAATTTACCACCAGAGACATTCTTAAGAGTTTACAGGAAGATCTGTTGGCCAACCCGGCCAGCATCTACGACCAATCTACCGAAGCGCAGCTCAGAGTAAATATTTATTGCATTTTCCTTTTCCAAATGGGCGGTAATTTAGAATGCATAAGATAATGTATTTACGATAGCATAGCTGCTGTTTGTGGTTCCTAAGTCTTCCCGCTCTTTCATTCAAGCCCAACCCCCTTTCCTTTGTGTAACCAGGTTCCGTCCACCGGGACGTTTTCTGTATGACATCATTGGTATTCTGTGTATTTGTAATTCTGTGTGATTAGTTAGGTATTTAGTAAATAAATAATTAAACCCAATTTTGTATTGCTGATTCAACTTGTTAGCCAGGGTTCGTGAAGATAACCAAGAATTTACAACTTTCATTATGAGACTGAAAATAAGTTAAGGGTTAATATTGACTGCTATCGATGTAAAATATTACTAAGTATTTTAAGAGTTTATTCGGAAGATAACAGCTCTATAAACGTTCTTCCGTGGTGCCCCGACTTTCTAGTTCATTACATTCACATGATTAGCTTAATCAGGTAATATTAATTACAGAGAAATCATTTTATAAGTTACCATGTCATATCACTTAATCCGGCATAGCCAAAGACACGACAGTAGGTACACCTACAGCTCATCTCTTGGCAGTAGTACTGTAGACTACTTTATCACTGACCTCAACCCAGAGTCTCTCAGAGTGTTCACAGTCAATATCAGATCACAGCTAAATCACAGTCTACTTGAACAGAGCAATACTCCATCATGAGGCATCGAAGCTGAACGAACTACATACTAATAGCAAATGCAATAGATGGAAGGAACAGGAGGTTGGTGGCTCCTTAATTAAGGAGGATGGGTTTGTATTAGTGATAACGACTGGAGAAGAATCAGTGGAATGGTTTCCATGGTGATTGATGCCGTTCCATTCGCTATGTTCCAGACATTATTATGAGCCCATCCTCCCCTCAGCAGCCCCCTCTGGTGGAAGGAGGGCAGTTGTAGAAACCGTTGCCCTTTATGGTTTGGGGTCCGCTCACCAACCAAGAATTCACAAAATGGGACAAACACCAAATTAGCCAACAAAACAAAATCCATTCCCTTTTAGACATTTTCCAGGAGAAAATGTTTTTCTGCAATTGTGATAGGTGTTAACTTAGCAGTAGGAAGCCTGAACAAGATATTTGACCTATCAGTTAGCATAACAAAATTAAAATTCCGGCAGAAAACCTAAGACATACTCAATCATGAGGCATCAAAGCCAAAGGAACTGAGTAACATTAAGAAAATGCTATAGATGGAAGGAATGCAGTTTGGAAACCTACCAAAAAACAATTAGGCAACAACAAATTCAATCCCTTCTAGACAATTTCCTGGGTAAAACGTTCCACTGTAATAGTGAAGGTGGTAACTTGCCAGTAGAAAATCTAAACAGTATATTTGAACTCTTAGCTTCCCTATCAAATCTAAAAATCTCAAATAGAAAAACGAAGAAAATTAATAACAATGAGAAATGGTTTGATGAGGAATGTAAAAAATCGGAGAAATACATAGAGAAATCTATCCAGCCAAAAACATAGAGACCCAGAAAACCTGAGTCTACGCCTTCACTATAGTGAATCACTAAAACAATACAGAAATACGCTATGGAAAAATATCAGAAATCAGCTCATTGTGATTGAAGAATCCATAGAATTACATTTCTTCTGGGAAAATTGGAAAACTCTAAACAAACACCAACACGAATTGCTATCTATCCAAAACGGTGATGTATGGATAAACCACTTCTCCAATCTTTTTAGCTCTATAACAAAGAACCAAGAGCTAAAACATAAACATGATCAAATACAAATCTTAGAATCAACTATTAAAGACTACCAGAACCAACTAGATTCTCCAATTACCTTGAATGAACTAAAGGACAAAATACAATATATTCCTGAGCTAGCCAGCTGAAGTGTCTCCTGGGCTACAACTCACCTATCCTGACCCGTTTTACTGCCGATGCGGAGCCCCATCGGGTCTTCACGACTGGACCACCGACGTTATCTGCCCGAGGGAGTTGTCCAACTGGCCCCTCCGTCGCGACGTAACCTGATCGCCCATCTGCGGCCGGCTAATCGTTAGCTGTCTTTTTCGGCTGCGATCTGAATAGGTCTATCGGACACTTTTCTTGGGCCACTATAACTAACTATTTTGCCAACTTGGACAGGTCCCCCCTTCCACACGGAACCCCACTAACCCACAGACGGAAACGCATGAGGTGGCTAAAAACAGACCTCCCTCCCATCTTCCACCAGCTTGCTAACTATGGCCCGGCTAGCTGTCTGAATCTCACTGGACCCTCTGATCACTCGGCTAAGCATGCCTCTCCTTAATGTCAATATGCCTTGTCCATTGCTGTTCTGGTTAGTGTTTATTGGCTTATTTCACTGTAGAGCCTCTAGCCCTGCTCATTATACCTTATCCAACCTCTCAGTTCCTCCACCCACACATGCTATGACATCTTCTGGTTTCAATGATGTTTCTAGAGACAATATCTCTCTCATAATCACTAAATGCCTAGGTTTACCTCCTCTGTACTCACATCCCACCATACCTTTGTCTGTACATTATACCTTGAAGCTATTTTATCGCCCCCAGAAACCTGCTCCTTTTTCTCTCTATTCTGGACGTCACAGACGACCAATTCTTATAGCTTTTAGCCGTACCCTCATACTTATTCTTCTCTGCTCCTCTGGGGATGTAGAGGTGAATCCAGGCCCTGCAGTGCCTGGCTCCACTCCTACTCCCCAGGTGCTCTCTTTTGATGACTTCTGTAACCGTAATAGCCTTGGTTTCATGCATGTTAACATTAGAAGCCTCCTCCCTAAGTTTGTTTTATTCACTGCTTTAGCACACTCTGCCAACCCGGATGTCCTAGCTGTGTCTGAATCTTGGCTTAGGAAGTCCACCAAAAACTGTGAAATCTTCATCCCTAACTACAACGTTTTCAGACAAGATAGAACGACCAAAGGGGGCGGTGTTGCAATCTACTGCAGAGATAGCCTGCAGTGTTCTGTCCTTCTATCCAGGTCTGTACCCAAACAATTTGAACTTCTACTTTTAAAAATCCACCTCTCCAAAAACAAGTCTCTCACCGTTGCCGCCTGCTATAGACCCCCATCGGCCCCTAGCTGTGCTCTGGACACCATATGTGAACTGATTGCCCCCCATCTATCTTCAGAGCTCGTGCTACTAGGCGACCTAAACTGGGACATGCTTAACACCCCAGCCATTCTACAATCCAAGCTTGATGCCCTCAATCTCACACAAATTATTAATGAACCCACCAGGTACAACCCCAAAGCCGCAAACACTGGCACCCTCATAGATATCATCCTAACCAATGTGCCCTCTAATTACACCTCTGCTGTTTTCAACCAAGATCTCAGCGATCACTGCCTCATTGCCTGCACCCGTAATGGGTCAGCGGTCAAACGACCTCCACTCATCACTGTCAAACGCTCCCTGAAACATTTCAACGAGCAAGCCTTTCTAATCGACCTGGCCCTGGTATCCTGGAAGGATATTGACCTCATCCCGTCAGTAGAGGATGCCTGGTTATTTTTTAAAAATGCCTTCCTCTCCATCTTAAATAAGCATGCCCCTTTCAAGAAATTTAGAACCAGGAACAGATATAGCCCTTGGTTCTCCCCAGACCTGACTGCCCTTAACCAACACAAAAACATCCTGTGGCGTTCTGCATTAGCATCGAACTGCCCCCGCGATATGCAACTTTTTAGGGAAGTTAGAAACCAATACACACAGGCAGTTAGAAACGCCAAGGCTAGCTTTTTCAAACAGAAATTTGCTTCGTGCAACTCCAACTCTAAAAAGTTCTGGGACATTGTAAAATCCATGGAGAATAAGAACACCTCCTCCCAACTGCCCACTGCACTGAGGATAGGAAACTCTGTCACCACCGATAAGCCCACTATAATTGAGAATTTCAATAAGCATTTTTCTACGGCTGGCCATGCTTTCCACCTAACTACCCCTACTGCATTCAACAGCACTGCACCCCCCACAGCTACTCGCCCAAGCCTCCCCCATTTCTCCTTCTCCCAAATCCATTCAGCTGATGTTCTGAAAGAGCTGCAAAATCTGGACCCCTACAAATCAGCTGGGCTTGACAATCTGGACCCTTTCTTTCTAAAATTATCTGCCGAAATTATTGCAACCTATATTACTAGCCTGTTCAACCTCTCTTTCGTGTCATCTGAGATTCCCATAGATTGGAAAGCAGCTGCTGTCATCCCCCTCTTCAAAGGAGGTGACACTCTTGACCCAAATTGCTACAGACCTATATCCATCCTACCCTGCCTTTCTAAGGTCTTCGAAAGCCAAGTCAACAAACAGATTACCGACTATTTCGAATCCCACCGCACCCTCTCCGCTATGCAATCTGGTTTCAGAGCTGGTCATGGGTGCACCTCAGCCACGCTCAAGGTCCTAAACGACATCGTAACCGCCATCGATAAGAAACAATACTGTGCTGCCGTATTCATTGACCTGGCCAAAGCTTTTGACTCTGTTAATCACCACATCCTCATCGGCAGACTTAGTAGCCTTGGTTTCTCAAACGATTGCGTCGCCTGGTTCACCAACTACTTCTCTGACAGAGTTCAGTGTGTCAAATCGGAGGGCCTACTGTCTGGACCTCTGGCAGTCTCTATGGGGGTACCACAGGGTTCAATTTCTTGGGCCAACTCTTTTCTCTGTATACATAAATGATGTCGCTCTTGCTGCTGGTGAATCTCTGATCCACCTCTACGCAGACGACACCATTCTGTATACTTCTGGCCCTTCTTTGGACACTGTGTTAACAACCCTCCAGACGAGCTTCAATGCCATTCAACTCTCCTTCCGTGGTCTCCAACTGCTCCTAAACACAAGTAAAACTAAATGCATGCTCTTCAACCGATCGCTGCCTGCACCTGCCCGCCCATCCAGCATAACTTCTCTGGACGGTTCTAACTTAGAATTTGTGGACAACTACAAATACCTAGGTGTCTGGTTAGACTGTAAACTCTCCTTCCAGACTCACATCAATCATCTCCAATCCAAAGTGAAATCTAGAATTGGCTTCCTATTTCGCAACAAAGCATCCTTCACTCATGCTGCCAAACATACCCTCGTAAAACTGACCATCCTACCAATCCTCGACTTCGGCGATGTCATTTACAAAATAGCCTCCAATACCCTACTCAACAAGCTGGATGCAGTCTATCACAGTGCCATCCGTTTTGTCACCAAAGCCCCATATACAACCCACCACTGCGACCTGTATGCTCTCGTTGTCTGGCCTTCACTTCATAATCGTCGCCAAACACATTGGCTCCAGGTCATCTACAAGACCCTGCTAGGTAAAGTCCCCCCTTATCTCCGCTCACTGGTCACCATAGCAGCACCCACCTGTAGCATGCGCTCCAGCAGGTATATCTCTCTGGTCACCCCTAAAGCCAACTCCTCCTTTGGTCGTCTCTCCTTCCAGTTCTCTGCTGCCAATGACTGGAACGAACTACAAAAATCTCTGAAACTGGAAACACTTATCTCCCTCACTAGCTTTAAGCACCAGCTGTCAGAGCAGCTCACAGATCACTGCACCTGTACATAGCCCATCTATAATTTAGCCCAAACTACTACCTCTTCCCCTACTGTATTTATTTATTTTATTTATTTTGCTCCTTTGCACCATATTATTTAGATTTGAACTTTGAACTTTCTTCAAACTACAAATCTACCATTCCAGTGTTTTTCTTGCTATACTTTATTTACTTTGCCACCATGGCATTTTTTTTGCCTTTACCTCCCTTATCTCACATCATTTGCTCACATTGTATATAGTCTTATTTTTTTCTACTGTACTATTGACTGTATGTTGTTTACTCCATGTGTAACTCTGTGTTGTTGTATGTTGTCGAACTGCTTTGCTTTATCTTGGCCAGGTCGCAATTGTAAATGAGAACTTGTTCTCAACTTGCCTACCTGGTTAAATAAAGGTGAAATAAATAAAATAAAATAAAACAAACCCTCCAACACCAAAAGGCCTGTGGTGTTGATGGTATCCTCAATGAAATGATAAAATATACAGACCACAAATTCCAATTGGCTAAACTTAAACTCATTAACATCATCCTCAGCTCTGGCATCTTCCCTGATATTTGAAACCAAGGCCTGACCACCCCAATCCACAAAAGTGGAGACCAATTTGACCCCAATAACTACCGTGGGATGTGAATCAACAGCAATCTCGGAAACTCCTCTGCAGTATCATCAACAGCAGACTCCAACAGTTCTTCAGTGAAAACAATGTCCTGAGCAAATGTAAAATTGTCTCCTTACCAAAATACTGTACAACAAACCGCGTATACACCCTGCAGACCCTTATTGACAAAGAAACAAAACAAAACAAAAGCAAAGTCTTTTCATATTTTGTTAATTTTCAAAAAAAGCTTTTGACTCAATTTGGCAGAATGGTCTGCTATACAAATTGATGATGAAAGCAGTGTTGGGGTATATATCCATCTTCTACAATATGGCATATCACATTATAACATCAGTGTAGAAGAGGATAAAATCCTTGTAGACAAATAACAAGTGTCCAGTTAAAATTGGCAATAAAAACAGATTTCCTTCATCAGGGCTGTGGGGTGAGACAGGGATGCAGCTTGAGCCCCACCCTCTTCAACAAATATATCAATGAATTGCCGAGGGCACTATAACAGTCCGCAGCACCCGGCCTCACCCTACTAGACTCAGAAATCAAATATCTACTGTTTGCTGATGATCTGGTGCTTCTGTCCCCAACCAAGGAGGGTCTACAACAGCACCTAGATCTTCTGTACAAATTCTTTCAGAACTGGGCCCTGACAGTAAATCTCAGTAAGACCAAAATAATGGTGTTCCAGTTCCAAGGACCACAAATACAAATTCCATCTAGACACCATTGCCATAGAACACACAAAAAACAACACATACCTCGGCCTAAACATCCGAGCCACAGGTATCTTCCACAAAGCTGTGAACGATCTGAGAGACAAGGCAAGAAGGGCCTTCTATGCCATCAAAATGAACATATAATTTGACATACCAATAAGGATCTGGCTAAAAACACTTTGAATCAGTTATAGAACCCTAAACATCAGAAAAGAGACCTTTATCCAGAAAATCCAGAAAAGAGCCCTTTATGATTGTGAGATCTGGGGTCCTCTCACCAACCAAGAATTCATAAAATGGGACAAATATCAAATTGAGACTCTGCATGCAGAATTCTGTGTAAAACGCAACACACAAAATAATGCGTGCAGAGCAGAATTTGGCCGATACCCGCTAATTTTCAAAATCAAAGAAAAGAGCCGTTCAATTCTACAACAACCATATATAAGGAAGTGATTCCCAAACCTTCCATAACAAAGCCATCACCCACAGAGAGATGAACCTGGAGAAGAGTCCCCTAAGCAAGCTGGTCCTGGGGCTCAGTTCACAAACACAAACACACCCCACAGAGTCCCAGGACAGCAAAACAATTAGACCCAACCAAATCATGAAGAAACAAAAAGATAATGACTTGACACATTGGAAATAATTAACAAAAAACAGAACAAACTAGAATGCTATTTGGCCCTAAACAGAGAGTACACAGTGGCAGAATACCTGACCACTGTGACTGACCAACACTTAAGGAAAGCTTTGACTATGTACAGACCCAATCAGCATAGCCTTGCTATTGAGAAAGGCCGCCGTAGGCAGACCTGGCTCTCAAGAGAAGACAGGCTATGTGCACACTGCCCACAAAATGAGGTGAAAACTGAGCTGCACTTCCTAACCTCCTGCCAAATATATTACCATATTAGAGACACATATTTCCCTTGGATTACACAGATGCACAAAGAATTTGAAAACATAACCCAATTTCGATAAACTCACATATCTACTGGGTGAAATACCAGTGTGCCATCACAGCAGAAATATTTCACTTGCTTTGGCAATGTCAAAATATGTTTCCCATGCAAATAATGCCCTTAAATTGAAATGTTATTGAAATTGAGAGAGAGAGAGAGAGAGAGAGAGAGAGAGGAAGAGTGAGAGAGAGAGAGAGAGAGAGAGAGAGAGAGAGACAGGGAGACAGACAGGGAGAGAGACAGAGAGGAAGAGTGAGAGAGAGAGAGAGAGAGAGAGAGACAGAGAGGAGAGAGAGAGAGAGAGAGACAGAGAGGAAGTGAGAGAGAGAGAGAGAGAGAGACAGACCGGGAGAGAGACAGAGAGGAAGAGTGAGAGAGAGAGAGAGAGAGAGACAGAGAGACAGAGAGAGAGAGTGAGAGAGAGAGAGAGAGAGAGAGAGAGAGGAAGAGTGAGAGAGAGAGAGAGAGAGAGAGGAAGAGTGAGAGAGAGAGAGAGAGAGAGACAGAGAGGAAGAGTGAGAGAGAGAGAGAGAGAGAGAGAGACAGACAGGGAGAGAGACAGAGAGGAAGAGTGAGTGAGAGAGAGAGAGAGAGAGAGACAGACAGGGAGAGAGACAGAGAGACAGGGAGGAAGTGGTGATGGAGTTGATACTGTACATACCTTGATAGGTGATTTGGAATAGTCCACCTTTCTCTGTGTTGCTACGGAAACGCACCAGGATCTGATTGGATGTGCTGCTGGCTGGTTCGTTGGGCTCTCCTTCCATAAACACACCTAGCTTCCTGGCTGTCACCTGTGGGCCGTCCCTAAGGGATGACAGGTAAAGGGTCAGAGGTTAAAATTAGTGATGGGGAAGAAAAAAAAAAAAAATCAATATAGTTACAGATCGGGATATTATTTTGGGGATACAGTGCAATATTATTTTTTACAATATCGCAGGATTATTTTTTGCGCTAGTCGACTGTACCTGCACCAAATCTCCGGTATTTGTCTTTCATTTCTTGTTTTCTTTCTTTAAAAAAAATTAATAAATTGTCACTTTTTTCTCATCACTATTATTTCCATCATTACTTTTTAATTTTAATTTTCAAGATCTCTCTTGTCCTTCTGCAGCGGCAGTACTATCGCAGTATCGCATCTCAATACATATAGAATCGTGAGTGTTGTGAGAAGTTCAATTCATATCATATCGGCATATAAGCATTGTGATAATACTGTACGGAGATGCATTGTGATATATGGAGAGGTCCCTGGCAAAGCCCGAGTTAAAAAAAACGGTTCTTCCCTACAAACAAAGATATTACAGGAAAGCAAGATAACCCACTCTGTTTTTTTATTTTTTATTAACCCCGCCCCTCTTTGGTCTCCACAGAGTTGGGTAGAACTGCCTTTAGTTCCTTTGCACCTTATTTATGGAACAAACTGCAGATCCAACTTAAGTTAGACACTCTGGTGTCCCTTGCCCATTTCAATAATGTTATGGAGGATCAATATGATGTCGTCTGTGATTGTTTCTGTTGAATTGTGTCTTTGTTTTGTATGTTTGAAATGTTCTTGTCTGTATGCCTAAAACTGTACATGTCAACATGTTTACACAGGGCACAGCCGTAAAAGAGATCCAGGTCTCAGTCTGTTTTCCCTGTTAAAATAAAGATAAAAAAAAAGAAAATTAAATTAAAAAAAAAAAAAAGATATTATCTTGTTTGTTTTTGACAACTTTTCTGGTATATATTTTATATATATATATATTTTACATACAGTACCAGTCAAAAGTTTGGACACACCTTCCCACCCAGTCCTCCTACTGCCGTCCAATGGGAGTGGCCCTTGGAAGCTTGTGCCCATGCCTTCCTAGTGTCCCCATTTAGCACACGACCCTATTTCTCCCTCAGCCATTCAGCTCTAAAACCATCTGTCTCTGACGGTGTGTGTGTGTGTGTGTGTGTGTGTGTGTGTGTGTGTGTGTGTGTGTGTGTGTGTGTGTGTGTGTGTGTGTGTGTGTGTGTGTGTGTGTGTATCCCAGATTACACCCGGCTCTGCAAACGCACGGCTGGGGAGAACTGAACTGATTCACGGCCTGCGTCTGAAATGGCACCCTCCTCCCTGCATAGTGCACTACTTCTTCTGGTCTAAAGTAGTGCACTACGTAGGGAATAGGCCGTCATTCCCCAATAGGGTCCTGGTTAAAAGTAGTGCACTAGATAGGGAGTAGGGCGCCATTTGCAATGCAACTACAGTGCTACAGCCAAGCAAGCCCAATGCCATAACAGACACACTCAGTGGCAGACAGTGGCACAGTAAAAGCAGTAGAGGTTGAGATTTGGGTCATTCCACCAATTCCATTTGTTTTGAGAAGTGTCACTTGGTATTTCACAGCATTTTTACATTCTGTTCAACTTCATAAAAATAAAAATGTTTTTTCCCATTTCAAGAGGTTAAATAAAAAAAAAATACAAATATATATATTTATATATATAATAAGTGCCTATTAAAGAAAACATGGTTGATGACTTCATGTTAAATCAGCCAAAATACTCCCGTTTGACAGGGAGAATGGAAGCTTGTTGTGTTACAACAGGGAGAATGGAAGCATGATTAATGCACTGCATGATGAATCATTTGACTATTAGATGTTCAGTGTTTGTTTAGATGTTGTTTTTCTTTAGTTTAAAAGGAATTTTGTCCTTGAAAAAAATAAAAAATGAAAATGAGGATTCAGTTCGCGTAACAGGGTTGACAGGGACAGACGTAAACAAATCACATTAAATCATCATCATCATCATCATCATCATCATCATCATCAGAAATGACTTTGTCAAAAGCAACACAATAATACGACTAGTGCTTTGCAATGATGGTGAAAATTTAAGAGCAAGGTTGGGATTAAATGTGTTAAAATCTTCCAGGAAGTCACAGCGGATTCACTTGTAGCAAGTATTTTCTTCATATAAAAATCATATTGATTGCAATTTAATATAACATGCCTCTAAAATGCAAGATTTGTGCACAATTTCTACTGGTAATATCAAAGGCACTCTTTTCATGGAACGACCCAGTAACATCAGTGTTAACGAGGAAACTGGGGAAATGTGACACCAGCCAATTTGGCTCTGTGGGAAAAGATGAAGAAGTCCCTGTTTCCTCACAGGTACACACTATTGGACTGTGTCAAGTTGGCAGACTCCAAATGTGCATCATGAGCAAGGTAGGGCTCACTGTTTCCTGATGACCTCTGACTTTTCCTGGTTAAATAAAAGTTTATATATATTTATATATATATATACACTCACCAGACAGTGATGAAGTCATGTGGCCCATGGACCTGCAGCAGGGTAAAGTTGAGTCTGACACCCAGCCCTGTTGCTACGGTGATCAGCCAGGTACAGTCAGCGGAGCTGGGGTACTCCTCCGGGTAACCAGGAGAGAAGATAGTCCCGTTGTCTGACGTGATGTTACCCCCACAGGGCACTGGGGAGATGGGGGGAGGAGAGAGAGAATAAATCCCACAGACTGAATAAAAACCCTTGGAAACAAGGGATTATATTCTCTCTCTGTTGTTCTATCACCTACATTAAAGCCAATTTAATTAGATATCATCACAGGAGATCTGGGGATGGGCTGGTGTATCCTGGCTGGATGAGGAAGCACAGACGTGGGTGTGTACATAAATGCACATATGTTGGGACACACAATATGACTCATTATTCTCTGGTTACTCTCTCTCTCTCTCTCTCTCTCTCTCTCTCTCTCTCTCTCTCTCTCTCTCTCTCTCTCTCTCTCTCTCTCTCTCTCTCTCTCTCTCTCTCTCTCTCTCTCTCTCTCTCTCTCTCTCTCTCTCTCTCTCTCTCTCTCTCTCTCCTCTCTCTCTCTCTCTCTCTCTCTCTCTCTCTCTCTCTCTCTCTCTCTCTCTCTCTCTCTCTCTCTCTCTCTCTCTCTCTCTCTCTCTCTCTCTCTCAAGATTACCCAGGAAGCCTGTTAGCGAGTGAGGACTCGGTTGGAGTGTTCCAGGAAGATAAGGCCGCAACCCCATCCCAGTGGAGGCTGGGGAGGGAGGAATGAGGCTATATGGGACTGTGGAGGGAGGAGTGGAGGCTATATGGGGAGGGAGGTAGGGATGGAGTAGAAGGATGTGTTAGGGGTAGTAGTCTTGCTGGGCAGTAGAGGACACTCTTCCTACCCCTCGTCTCTGACCCCACAGCACCCTCCAACCCCCCCACCTCCTACCCCACGTCTCTGACTCTCATAGCCCCACGACAGAGCATTTGCTCCGGGGCTTCATAGTCTCCCCTTCCCCACTAACTGACAGATTCGCGCTCCCTCTCGCCCTCCCTCCCTCCTCACCCCAAACACACACCTTCTAAACCCCTCTAAGGGGGTCTGCTGCTTTGCATTTATATGGATGTTTCAAATGTTCCCAGAACATGCAGGCGGTCCTGTAACAACGCTGAATGATCTTGAACCCCCCTCCTCGTGCTTACTAACATTTTCTCCTAACTTCCCTCCTAAACCCCCATAGACACTGTGCTGGGAGAGGAGAGACCCTGAGTGGAATATAGTGATACATTCACGGTTAGTACAGACATCTTACAAAATAGTTTTGTTTATGAGAATACTTAAGGAGCAGCAATGGTACCAGTCAAAAGTTTGGACACACATACTCATTCAAGGGTTTTTCTTGATTTTTTATATTTGATATTCTTCAAAGTAGCCACCCTTGATGACAGCTTTGCACAATCTTGGCATTCTCTCAACCAGCTTCATGAGGTAGTCACCTAGAATGCTTTCACAACAATCTTGAAGGAGTTCCCACATATGCTGAGCACTTGTTGGCTGCTTTTCCTTCACTTTGCAGTCCAACTCATCCCAAACCATCTCAATTGAGTTGAGGTCGTGGTGATTGTGGAGGCCAGGTCATCTGATGCAGCACTCCATCACTCTCCTTCTTGGTCAAACAGCTCTTAGAGGTGTGTTGGGTCATTGTCCTGTTGAAAAACAAATTATAGTCCCACTAAGCTCAAACCAGATGTGATGGCGTATCGCTGCAGAATGCTGGGGTTGCCATGCTGGTTAATTGTGCCTTGAATTCTAAATAAATCACTGACAGTGTCACCAGCAAAGCACCATCACACCTCTTCCTCCATGCTTCACTGTGGGAACCACACATGCAGACATCATCTGTTCACCTACTCTGCGCCTCATGAAGACACGGTGATTGGAACCAAAATCTCATCAGACCAGAGGACAAATTTCCACCGTTCTAATGTCCATTGCTCGTGTTTCTTGGCCCAAGGAATTCCCTTGTTATTATTGGTGTCCTTTAGCAGTGGTTTCTTTGCAGTAATTCAACCATGAAGGCCTGAGTCACACAGTCTCCTCTGAACAGTTGATTTTGAGATGTGCCTGTTTCTTGAACTCCATGAAGCATTTATTTGGGCTGCAATCTGAGGTGCAGCTAGTTGCCGATTTCTGAGGCTAGTAACTCTGCAGCAGAGGTAACTCTGGGGCTTTCCTTCCTGTGGTTTTTGCGACTGCACTTGAAGAAACTCAAAGTTCCTGAAATGTTCCCGATTGACTGACCTTCATGTCTTAAAGTAATGATGGACTGTTGTTTGCTTATTTGAGCTGTTCTTGCCATACTATTGACTTGGTCTTTTACCAAATAGGGATATCTTCTGTATACCACCCCTACCTTGTCACAACACAACTGATTGGCTCAAATGCATTAAGAATTAAATAAATTCCAAAAATTACATTTTAACAGGGCACACCTGCTAATTGAAATGAATTCCAGGTGACTACCTCAACAAGCTGGTTGAGAGAATGCCAAGACTGTGCAAAGATGCAATCAAGGAAAAGGGTGGCTACTTTCAAGAATCTCAAATATATATATATTCCTTGATGGCATCTTTGCACAGTCTTGGCATTCTCTCAACCAATCTGTCTCTGCCTTTCTGTATAACACTCTCTCTCCCTCTCCCTCTGTCTCTCTATATACAGTTGAGGTCGGAAGTTTACATACACCTTAGCCAAATACATTTAAACTCAGTTTTTCACAATTCCTGACATTTAATCCTAGTAAAAATTCCCTGTTTTATGTCAATTAGCATCACCACTTTATTTTAATAATGTGAAGTGTCAGAATAATAGCAGAAAGAACTATTTATTTCAGCTTTTATTTATTTCATCAGTCCATCACATTCCCAGTGGGTAAGAAGTTTGCATACACTCAATTAGTATTTGGTAGATTCTTCAAAGAGATTCTTGAAAGCCTTTAAATTGTTGAACTTGGGTCAAACGTTTTGGGTAGCCTTCCACAAGCTTCCCACAATAATTTGGGTGAATTTTGTCCCATTCCTCCTGACAGAGCTGGAGTAACTGAGTCAGGTTTGTAGGCCTCCTTGCTCACGCACACTTTTTCTATAGGTTTGAGGTCAGGGCTTTGTGATGGCCACTCCAATACCTTGACTTTCTTGTCCTTAAGCCATTTTGCCACAACTTTGGAAGTATGCTTGGGGTCAATGTCCATTTGGAAGACCCATTTGCGACCAAGCTTTAACTTCCTGACTGATGTCTTGAGATGTTGCTTCAATATGTCCACATAATTTTCCTGCCTCGTGATGCCATCTATTTTGTGAAGTGCACCAGTCCCTCCTGCAGCAAAACACCCCCACAACATGATGCTGCCACCCCCATGCTTCATGGTTGGGATAGCGTTCTTTGGCTTGCAGCCCCCCATTTTTTCGTCCAAACATAACAATGGTCATTATGGCCAAACAGTTCTATTTTTGTTTCAACAGACCAGAGGACATTTCTCCAGAAAGTACGATCTTTGTCCCCATGTGCAGTTGCAAACCGTAGTCTGGCTTTTTTATGGCGGTTTTGGAGCAGTGGCTTCTTCCTTGCTGAGCGACCTTTCAGGTTATGTCAATATAGGACTCGTTTTACTGTGGATATAGATACTTTTGTACCTGTTTCCTCCAGCATCTTCACAACATCCTTTGCTGTTGTTCTGGGATTGATTTGCAATTTTCGCACCAAAGTACGTTCATCTCTAGGAGACAGAATGCGTCTCCTTCTTGAGTGGTATGATGGCTGCATGGTCCCATGGTGTTTATACTTGCGTACTATTGTTTGTACAGATGACATGGTACCTTCAGGCATTTGGAAATTGCTCCCAAGGATGAACCAGACTTGTGAAGGTCTTGGCTGATTTATTTTGATTTTCCCATGATGTCAAGCAAAGAGGCACTGAGTTTTAAGGTAGGCCTTGAAATTTATCCACAGGTACACCTCCAATTGACTCAAATTATGTCAATTAGCCTATCAGAAGCTTCTAAACCGTTGACATCATTTTCTGGAATGTTCCAAGCTGTTTAAAGGCACAGTCAACTTAGTGTATGTAAACTTCTGACCCAATGGAATTGTGATACAGTTTATTATAAGTGAAATAATCTGTCTGTAAACAATTGTTGGAAAAATTACTTGTCATGCACAAAGTAGATGTCCTAACCGACTTGCCAAAACTATAGTTTGTTAACAATAAATTTGTGGAGTGGTTGAAAAACTAGTTTGAATGACTCCAACCTAAGTGGATGTAAACTTATGACTTCAACTGTATATATATATATATATATATATATATATATATATACACGACGCCAGGACAGCGGAGTCAATCACCACCTTCCAGAGACACCTGAAACCCCACCTCTTTAAGGAATACCTGGGATAGGATTAAGTAATCCTTCTAACCCCCCCCAAAAAAGATATAGATGTACTATTGTAAAGTGGTTGTTCCACTGGATATCATAAGGTGAATGCACCAATTTGTAAGTCACTCTGGATAAGAGCGTCTGCTAAATGACGTAAATGTAAATATATATATATATATATATCTGTCTTTCTATATAACACTCCCTCTCTCTCCCTCTGTCTCTCTCTCTCTATATATATATATATATATATATGCTTTGTTAGTGTTTACTTTTTCTTTATTTTTAATTTCTCTCTCTGTGCCTGGAGGTCCTCCCTCATCAGTACTTTCTCTCTCTCCTGTGTGTGTGTGTGTGTGTGTGTGTGTGTGTGTGTGTGTGTGTGTGTGTGGTAGGGTAGCAGAAATACTCTGTTAATCCATCTGTAGTGTTGAGTCTCCATCTCCTGTTGCCTCTCCTACTAAATGAGCTATTGATCCAACACATTGATTAAAGCCAGGCTACCACACTGTCCCTGTCAATGTCAGTACTGGCTGGGGGTGGAGAGGAGTGGGTTGTCAGATTCATGTCAGTACTGGCTGGGGGTGGAGAGGAGTGGGTTGTCAGATTCATGTCAGTACTGACTGGGGGTGGGGTGTAAGGTTGTCCACGACTGAGTAAATGCAACAAACAGGTGTAAGGATACTGATGGTTATTTAACAGCTGGAAACAGAGATATAAAACACCAGAACAAAAAACATTGGGTCTTGTTTGGTCACTCCTTCATTCAACCAGTTCCTGGTATATGTACTTGAATCCACATCTATCATAATGCACCCGGTAGGAAATAAACATACGTTTTTCTTTGACTTAGCAAATAACATTCATATTTCTGTAACTTTCTGAATTTGACACACAGCTTTTAAATTTGTCTCTGCCAAGTCAGAAGTCAAACTCAGTGGGCTGAGTCGTAGTTTTCAGATTAACCTCTCTCGCTCTTTCTCATACTGCACTGTCACACCCTGATCAAGTTTCACCTGTTCCTTGTGACTGTCTCCACCCCCTCCAGGTCTTATTTTCCCCAGTGTATTTATCCCTGTGTTTCCTATCTCTCTGTGTATTTATCCCTGTGTTTCCTGTCTCTCTGTACCAGTGTATTTATCCCTGTGTTTCCTGTCTCTCTGCCCCAGTGTATTTATCCCTGTGTTTCCTGTCTCTCTGTGTATTTATCCCTGTGTTTCCTGTCTCTCTGCCCCAGTGTATATATCCCTGGGTTTCCTGTCTCTCTGTGTATTTATCCCTGTGTTTCCTGTCTCTCTGTGTATTTATCCCTGTGTTCCTGTCTCTCTGCCCAGTGTATTTATCCCTGTGTTTCCTGTCTCTCTGTACCAGTGTATTTATCCCTGTGTTTCCTGTCTCTCTGTACCAGTGTATTTATCCCTGTGTTTCCTGTCTCTCTGTGTATTTATCCCTGTGTTTCCTGTCTCTCTGCCCCAGTGTATTTATCCCTGTGTTTCCTGTCTCTCTGCCCAGTGTATTTATCCCTGTGTTTTCTGTCACTCTGTCCCAGTGTATTTATCCCTGTGTTTCCTGTCTCTCTGTACCAGTGTATTTATCCCTGTGTTTCCTGTCTCTCTGCCCCAGTGTATTTATCCCTGTGTTTCCTGTCTCTCTGTACCAGTGTATTTATCCCTGTGTTTCCTGTCTCTCTGTGTATTTATCCTGTGTTTCCTGTCTCTCTGTACCAGTTCGTCTTGTGTGTCTTTCAAGTCAACCAGCGTGTGTTCCTGTACTCCTGCTTCTATTCTCTTTTTGCTATTCCTCCTGGTTTTTGACCCTCGCCTGTTTTCTGGACTCCATATCTGCCTGCCTTGACCTCGAACCTGCCTGCCACTCTGTTCCTCCTGGACTCTGAACTGGTTTTGACCTTTTGCGTGTCCACGAACATTCTCTTGCCTACTCCTTTTGGATTGATTAATAAATATCAAAGACTCAAACCATCTGCCTCCCGTGTCTGCATCTGGGCCTCGCCCTTATACACTAACTCAGATGACTGATGATTGGCTAAAATAATTGCATAATAAGGTGATAGTTGGAGCAGTAATGTGTTAGCCACTTTCTGTAGTGAGTGCATAGATTTTCTCACTGGTCCCCCTGTGGGAATCGAAACCAACAACCCTGGTGTTAAAAGCTGTTGGTCTACCAACTGAGTCACATGGGTCACATTGGCCTTTAATGTTATTGATTATAATTTGTTATAAAAAAAACTTGTTATGGATTTAGATCACCTCCCATCACATAGTTGGAGACTCATCCAATAGAACTCAGAGTTGGAATCTTCTCTAACATCAGTGTGGTATCCCTCAGGGCAGTTCCCCTGGGCCGTTACTGTTCTCAATTTTTAGTGTGTTTTTGAAAATGCCTAACCACTTGTAAAATCTACTTGCATACACTTCAAACAGACATGCATACCCCACCAGACATGCCTCTATGGGTTTCTTCACGGGCACCCAAACCAAAAACAGATTTAATGTGTCATAATGGAATGTTCTGCCACCAGAGGTTACTCCAGCAAAAAAAGCAAAGTTTAATTAAAAACACAGACAAAAAAAGGGATTGTATCACAGTGCCTCTCCTCTTTCAAAGTATCTAATTTAACTGTTTCTAAGAATCTGAATATGCATATACGAATAGTGTGTAAAACAAAATGTGTTGTCTCTTGGTGTCTTTCCTATATATTTATTTTATCTTTATTTAACTAGGCAGTTAAGAACAAATTCTTATTTTCAACGACGGCCTAGGAACTGCCCCTGAACTGCCTTGTTCAGGGGCAGAACGACAGATTTGTACCTTGTCAGCTCGGGGATTTAAACTTGCAGCCTTTCGGTTACTAGTCCAACGCTCTAACCACTAGGCTACCCTGCCGCCCTGATGTATATATGTATATTTGTTTTATAATAATGTAATGTAATATCTTATGTTGTTCTTCCATATAACTGTTCTGACCTTTGTCATGTATTTGTATGTTTTATGTGGACCCCAGGAAGAATAGCTGCTGTATATTCAGTAGTTAATGGACCCCAGGAAGAGTAGCTGCTGCATGTTCAGTAGTTAATGAACCCCAGGAAGAGTAGCTGCTGCATGTTCAGTAGTTAATGAACCCCAGGAAGAGTAGCTGCTGCATATTCAGTAGTTAATGGACCCTAGGAAGAGTGGCTGCTGCATATTCAGTAGTTAATGAACCCCAGGAAGAGTAGCTGCTGCATATTCAGTAGTTAATGAACCCCAGGAAGAGTAGCTGCTGCATATTCATTAGTTAATGGACCCTTGGAAGAGTAGCTGCTGCATATTCATTAGTTAATGGACCCTAGGAAGAGTAGCTGCTGCATATTCAGTAGTTAATGAACCCCAGGAAGTGGACACCAAGAAACTTGAAGCTCTCAACCTGCTCCACTACAGCCCCGTCGATGAGAATGGGGGCGTGCTCGTTCCTCCTTTTCCTGTAGTCCACAATGATCTCCTTTGTCTTGATCACGTTGAGGGAGAGGTTGTTGTCCTGGCACCACACGGGCAGGTCTCTGACTTCCTCCCTATAGACTGTCTCAACATTGTCGGTGATCAAGCCTACCACTGTTGTGTCATCAGCAAATTTGATGATGGTGTTGGAGTCGTGCCTGGCCATGCAGTCGTGAGTGAACAAGAGGGGACAGAGCACGCACCCCTGAGTATCAACACGTTGGATGTTTTGTTACCTACCCTTAGCACCAGCTGTTGTTTACAAATATACATAGACCACTACGCCTAATAGGACCGATGGTAAAGGGAGACATAGACCCACTCACCATCGGATGGCAAGGCACCCAGACCTATGTCTCCGATATGTCCGTCTCTATCTGCTGCAAATGAGGTCCTCGTTGGGCGTCTGAAGTAAATCCTTCCCGTCCGACACAATAAATAAAAAGTGTTCCTCTAGTACGAGGTGAGTGATCGCTGTCCTGATATCTAGAAGCTCTGTTCGGTCATAAGACAACGTGGCAGAAACATTATGTACAAAAGAAGTTACAAATAATGTGAAAAAACACACACAATAGCACTATTGGTTAAGGGACCGTAAAATGGCAGCCATCTCCTCCAGCGTCAACTACCATCATCATTATTACTACTACTACTACTATTATTACTAATATACTACTGCTCCTACTACTACTAATATTACTACTGCTCCTAATTCTACTACTACCACTACTACTAATATTACTACTGCTCCTACTACTACTACTACCACTACTACTAATATTACTACTGCTACTACTACTACTACTAATATTACTACCACTACTACTACTTCTAATATTACTACTACTACTACTACTACTACTACTACTATTACAACCACTACTACTATTATTACTACTACTACTACTACTACTATTACAACCACTACTACTATTATTACTACTACTACTACTACTAATATTACTACTACTAATATTATTACTACTACTAATATTACTACTACTACTACTACTAGTATTACTACTACTACTACTACTACTACTACTACTACTAATATTACTACTACTAATATTACTACTACTACTACTAATATTACTACTACTACTCAGGGATCTATTGTCCCTCCATAAGGTCCCAATGGCCTGGTACTCAGGGCTCTATTGTCCCACAAACAGGTCCTAATGGCCTGGTACTCAGGGCTCTATTGTCCCTCCATCAGGTCCTAATGACCTGGTACTCAGGGCTCTATTGTCCCTCCACCAGGTCTTAATGGCCTGGTACTCAGGGCTCTATTGTCCCTCCATCAGGTCCTAATGGCCTGGTACTCAGGGCTCTATTGTCCCTCCATCAGGTCCTAATGGCCTGGTACTCAGGGCTCTATTGTCCCTCCATCAGGTCCTAATGGCCTGGTACTCAGGGCTCTATTGTCCCTCCATCAGGTCCTAATGGCCTTGTACTCAGGGCTCTATTGTCCCTCCATCAGGTCCTAATGGCCTGGAACTCAGAGCTCTATTGTCCCTCCATCGGGTCCTAATGACCTGGTACTCAGGGCTCTATTGTCCCTCCATCGGGTCCTAATGACCTGGTACTCAGGGCTCTATTGTCCCTCCATCGGGTCCTAATGGCCTGGTACTCAGGGCTCTATTGTCCCTCCATCGGGTCCTAATGGTCTGGTACTCAGGGCTCTATTGTCCCTCCATCGGGTCCTAATGACCTGGTACTCAGGGCTCTATTGTCCCTCCATCGGGTCCTAATGACCTGGTACTCAGGGCTCTATTGTCCCTCCATCGGGTCCTAATGACCTGGTACTCAGAGCTCTATTGTCCCTCCATCGGGTCCTAATGACCTGGTACTCAGGGCTCTATTGTCCCTCCATCAGGTCCTAATGGCCTGGTACTCAGGGCTCTATTGTCCCTCCATCAGGTCCTAATGGCCTGGTACTCAGGGCTCTATTGTCCCTCCATCAGGTCCTAATGGCCTGGTACTCAGGGCTCTATTGTCCCTCCATCAGGTCCTAATGGCCTGGTACTCAGGGCTCTATTGTCCCTCCATCAGGTCCTAATGGCCTGGTACTCAGGGCTCTATTGTCCCTCCATCAGGGCCTAATGGCCCGGTACTCAGGGCTCTATTGTCCCTCCATCGGGTCCTAATGACCTGGTACTCAGGGCTCTATTGTCCCTCCATCGGGTCCTAATGGCCTGGTACTCAGGGCTCTACTGTCCCTCCATCAGGTCCTAATGGCCTGGTACTCAGGGCTCTATTGTCCCTTCATCAGGTCCTAATGGCCTGGTACTCAGCTCTCTACTGTCCCTCCATCAGGTCCTAATGGCCTGGTACTCAGCTCTCTACTGTCCCTCCATCAGGTCCTAATGGCCTGGTACTCAGCTCTCTACTGTCCCTCCATCAGGTCCTAATGACCTGGTACTCAGGGCTCTATCGTCCCTCCATCAGGTCCTAATGGATAAAAATAAAATATCCTTTCTATTTTATTAAGTTAAGTTCAATTATGTTCTTCTTACTATAAAATGAAATAATTTAAAATAATGGCACTGGATTTATAATCATATCCTGTTAGCTAAATGAACAAGCCTATAGCCCATGGCATGGAGCATAGCCAGATAACATACAGTAGACCAAGTCATATTCTGTATTTTTCTGAAATACATTTTCTTCATATCATAATGTTTCATTAGATCTGACTAAAATAAATCATGGATTTATTGTGTACATTTAAATATTTTTTTTTAAATGTAGATGTTCCAAAGGCGAGCGCCTGGAGATGGTAAACGGCCTTGTGGGTAATTAACGGTTGATTACAGTGAGACCGACGTGCTTTTACATGCCAATAACCGACTGAAAAAAATGTAATGACCGTCACAAACCCTAATCATTACCACTAACACCACCATCACTACCATAATTAAACTAATACCTTCATCATCACCCTGCTCTTTGGAATACTAATAATAGGTAAGTTACTGTTTGCTAAGCAGATGTTATTATTCTGTGTTGTTCATGCTATTGACAGGCTAATACATACTTGGCTACAAAGAGGAGCCTTTTTTGGTTTGTTTTGTTTTTTCCTCTTGGCTTTAATAAAGATACAATTTGGAAAACCTTTATTCATTCTGCAAATAATGTATCTCTTGGAGAAGAATATTGTGCATCTCTGTTTTCTACCTCCCCGTAATGTTTTCTACATTACGAGCTCCACTCTGGATAGTCATGGTCACTCAGCCTGTACTTGGTAAGGATCTGTCTCTGCCAGGTGGTCACTCAGCCTGTACTTGGTAAGGATCTGTCTCTGCCAGGTGGTCACTCAGCCTGTACTTGGTAAGGATCTGTCTCTGCCAGGTGGTCACTCAGCCTGTACTTGGTAAGGATCTGTCTCTGCCAGGTGGTCACTCAGCCTGTACTTGGTAAGGATATGTCTCTGCTTCATATCTCTGAACAGAGTAGAGATAATCAGCCAGGTGGTCACTCAGCCTGTACTTGGTAAGGATCTGTCTCTGCCAGGTGGTCACTCAGCCTGTACTTGGTAAGGATATGTCTCTGCTTCATATCTCTGAACAGAGTAGAGATAATCAGCCAGGTGGTCACTCAGCCTGTACTTGGTAAGGATCTGTCTCTGCCAGGTGGTCACTCAGCCTGTACTTGGTAAGGATCTGTCTCTGCTTCATATCTCTGACAGAGTAGAGATAATCAGCCAATTCATATTCTCTGTTTATGGCCAGATAGCAATTTAGTCGGCTTTTGTGATTTTGTTTCGTTTTTTGTTTGTTTGTTTGTTTCTGGGCTCAGCTCTTGGTTTTGAAGGGCTTTACATTGGAGACTTGAATTTAGGTGGTTGTAGAATTTAACGTCTCTTTTCTGGATTTTGATTATTAGCGGGTATCGGCCTAATTCTGCTCTGCATGCATTATTTGGTGTTTTACATTGTACATAGAGGATATTTTTGGAAAATTCTACATGCAAAGTCTCAATTTGGTGTCTGTCCCATGTTGTGAATTCTTGGTTGGTGAGCGGACCCCAGACCTCCAGACAACCATAAAGGGCAATTGGCAGATCCTAATTGCTATGTTGAATTTTATGTTCCTTTTGATGGCATAAAAGGCCCTTCTTGCCTTGTCTCTCAGATCGTTCACAGCTTTGTGGATGTTCTCTCTGTCTCTCTGTTGTTCTATCACCTACATTAAAGCCAATTTAATTAGATATCATCACAGGAGATCTGGGGATGGGCTGGTGTATCCTGGATGGATGTGGAAGCACAGGCACAGACGTGGGTGTGTACATAAATGCACATATGTTGGGACACACAATATGACTCATTATTCTCTGGTTATTCTCTCTCTCTCTCTGAAGATTACCCAGGAGATTACAGTATATACATATGAAGTGGGTAAAACAGTCAGTCAGTCAGTCAGTCAGTCAGTCAGTCAGTCAGTCAGTCAGTCAGTCAGTCAGTCAGTCAGTCAGTCAGTCAGTCAGTCAGTCAGACTCTCTCTCTCTCTCTCTCTCTCTCTCTCTCTCTCTCTCTCTCTCTCTCTCTCTCTCTCTCTCTCTCCCTCTCTCTCTCTCTCTCTCTCTCTCTCTCTCTCTCTCTCTCTCTCTCTCCAACTTGTTCCCTATCTCCTTGGCGTTCCCTCTCTCCATCTTGTTCCCTATCTCCTTGGCATTGGTATTGATTCCACTGAAAAATCTCTTAGGTCCAGTAATGGAGTGTGGTTCATTTCAAAGTAGTACAGGAAGTAATTGGACCAATGAGGGTGTTATTATGGTTTGGCGCTAGCGAATCAGAATTAGAGTCTGTAGTGTGTTACCTTCACAGCGAGGGAAGGGGTGGTCCCAGTTGCGTGTGGTCCCGTGTTCGCAGGTCAGGATGGAATGTCCCATTAGCTGGTAGCCGGGGAGGCACTCGAAGGCAATGGACTGGCCCACGTTGTAGCCTGCCCCCACCACCGCTCCGTAACGGAACGGTTCTGGGTCCAGACACTCATTAAGCTCATAGGCTGGGGAGGGAGGGAAGTGGGAGGAATATAGAGATGGGAGAAAGAAACAGAGGGAGGAGGGAATGGAGGAGTACAGATGAGAGAGAGAGAGACCGAGGGAAGAATGGAGACGAGACAGAGAGAAGAGGGTGGAATAGAGATGGGAGAGAGATCCAGAGGGAAGAGGGGGGGAGGAATAGAGATGAGACAGAGGGTGGAATAGAGATGAGAGAGAGGAACAGAGGGAAGAGGGTGGAATTGAGATGGGAGAGAGAGACACAGGGAAGACGGTGGAATAGAGATGGGAGAGAGAGACACAGGGAAGAGGGTGGAATAGACATGAGAGAGAGAGACAAAGGGAAGATGGAGGGAGGAATAGCGATGGGAAAGAGAGACAAATGGAAGAGGGAAGGATAGAGATGGGAAAGAGAGACAGAAACAGAGCAGTCAAACAGGAGAAGAAAAGCTGCATAACACTTTCTCTGCAGACATTTTATACTATAGTCTTGGAGTGTTTTATTCTGTGATCTTAATACTGTCAATACAGAACCAGGAAGAAGCTGAGCATAATGCATTCTGTTATGAGAGAGACATAGACAAGAGAAGGAAACATTTTGTTCATGAGAATGTTGTTTACTGAGAATGACACGGAATGGCCGCCTCCGTTGGCGGACAGTGCAGTAGACACGGAATGGCCGCCTCCATTGGCAACCAGTGGGGAAGGCACGGAATGACCGCCAGCTGTGTGCAGTTTCCACCTCCCTGCTGGGTTTCTCTGCAGTCCCGAGCCCAGATCCGGTAACACATCGCTGTGAGGCTGTAACTAATATATCAGGATGTCTGAATATTCTACCCAGACATTTGCAGCAGCAGAGTGAAATGGCTTCATTTCTCTACCTCTCTCTACCTCTCTACCTCTCTCTCTCTCTCTCTCTCTCTCTCTCTCTCTCTCTCTCTCTCTCTCTCTCTCTCTCTCTCTCTCTCTCTCTCTCTCCCTTCATCTCTCAGTTTCTCTTCAATCATAAAGTTATTCTTGGGAGAGAAAAAGTGAATAAATATGCTGAATTGGGTTCCTCAGCTACTAACTGAGTTTGATGCAGTCATCAAACTGTTAATTTCTCATCAGATACAAAAGCAAGATGACTAACTAAATAGATTTTTCTGGATCATCCTTTGCGAGAGATAAGTAAAGCATTGCAAAAAGGGGGCATTTCTAAATATAATGTTTTGTTTACATGAAAATGTGCACATCATTCTGGAGATGCCAGATAGAAGCTTCCTTCCATTGTAACGCTCATTCACTGATTCACAACATCAAGTTAAGCACCTTTGTGCCGTAGCTCAGCAGACAAAGGTTTTTCCTTTCTGTTTTCTAGGGGGCTGAGATAGGAGGGAGGGGTTTCTCTGGGGGTGGAGACAGGAGGGAGGGGTTTCTCTGGGTGTGGAGACAGGAGGGAGGGGTTTCTCTGGGGGTGGAGACAGGAGGGAGGGGTTTCTGGGGGTGGAGACAGGAGGGAGGGGTTTCTGGGGGTGGAGACAGGAGGGAGGGGTTTCTGGGGTTGGAGACAGGAGGGAGGGGTTTCTCTGGGGTGGAGAAAGGAGGAAGGGGTTTCTCTGGGGGTGGAGACAAGAGGGAGGGGTTTCTCTGGGGGTGGAGACAGGAGGGAGGGGTTTCTGGGGGTGGATACAGGAGGGAGGGGTTTCTCTGGGGGTGGAGACAGGAGGGAGGTGTTTCTGGGGGTGGGGACAGGAGGGAGGGGTTTCTCTGGGGGTGGAGACAGGAGGGAGGGGTTTCTCTGGGGGTGGAGACAGGAGGGAGGGGTTTCTCTGGGGGTGGAGCAGGAGGGAGGGGTTTCTGTTGTCTATTTCTACAATTTCCAAAAGATAATCAAACAAAAACATATTTACTTTTTATGAGATGTGTTTGTGTCGTCATTAGTAGAACAATTTCTAAATTATTTGCATTTGTTTTTACTTACTTGCATGTTGACTTCTCCATTGATGTTGTTTTGAAGTTTTTCGCTGACTTTTCTTAGCGGATGTACAATCTTCATGAATTGAATTATGGGGGAGTTTCATTCACCGGATGTGAACATAACTGTACACTCACAAAGACGACTAAAAACGAGTGCTGAGGGGCCTACGTTGTAAACTTCCCTTGCTTGGCTAATCATTTGGACCGCCCTACAAGATGGCGACGGGGATTTCCCCCGAGGGGCATAAGGCGAGGGTAAAGTAGACGAGGGTGTGTCTTTTTGAAGTGTTTTAAAGACCGCAGCCTATGACAGGTTAACGTCCAAGATCAGTAAGCAGTGAAATACTACTGATGTAAAGACAAATCCATGGATCAAAATTAATTTATTATTTTGTTGTTGTTGTTGCGTTTACGAGTTAGGCGACTGTTTATTCTCTTATGACGTTGTTGTGGAGGTAATTTGTATAAGATATATTCAGGGACATTACAAAATGAGTCAGACAGGTGGAGAGCTACGTAGTTGTAGTTTCACAGGAATAGTTCACTCCAAGTTAAGTTAGCCTTCCCTGTGGCTCAGTTAGTAGAGCATGGTGTGTGCAACGCCAGCGTTGTGGGTTCGATTCCCATGGGGGGGGCCAGTACAAAAAAAAATGCTTGAAATGAAAATGAAATGTATGCATTCACTACTGTGAGTTGCTCTGGATAAGAGCGTCTGATAAATGACTAAAATGTAGAAAATTTAAAAATGTTAGTGAGATGTTTTCAGATGTCAGTATTTGACCAAGCAGTGTGCCTCAATCCCAAACGACGGGAAAAAAAACAGGCACTGTCTAAATTCAGAATTATAGACGGAACCTGTCTATTCTATTGAAAATCAACCTGAAATGCATGAGGCACACCCTTCCATGACAGTATCTTCATCAATCTCTTACCCTGGTACTCAAACCTGAAGCCTGGCCTGTTCTGGGAGTGGTCGCTATGGAAATACACTGTGGTCTCGTGGGAAGTGGTGAGCAGGGAGGGCGGGACATCCTGTCCACTAAATCGACCAATCACAGTGCTGGTATCCAGGGGGCCGTTCCGAATCTCCAGGAAGTCATGGTTGGCCTCGGTGGAGAAGTTTAAGAACTGGACGTGGGCTCCTGGGGTGAAGGAACACAGGTAAGGGTTAGAGACAGAAACAGACACAGGTAACCTCAGGAACACAGGTAAGGGTTAGAGACAGAAACAGACACAGGTAACCTCAGGAACACAGGTAAGGGTTAGAGACAGAAACAGACACAGGTAACCTCAGGAACACAGGTAAGGGTCAGAGACAGGTAACCTCAGGAACACAGGTAAGGGTTAGAGACAGACACAGGTAACCTCAGGAACACAGGTAAGGGTTAGAGACAGAAACAGGTAACCTCAGGAACACAGGTAAGGGTTAGAGACAGACACAGGTAACCTCAGGAACACAGGTAAGGGTTAGAGACAGACACAGGTAACCTCAGGAACACAGGTAAGGGTTAGAGACAGAAACAGGTAACCTCAGGAACACAGGTAAGGGTTAGAAACAGAAACAGGTAACCTCAGGAACACAGGTAAGGGTTAGAGACAGAAACAGATAACCTCAGGAACACAGGTAAGGGTTAGAGACAGAAACAGATAACCTCAGGAACACAGGTAATGGTTAGAGACAGAAACAGGTAACCTCAGGAACACAGGTAAGGGTTAGAGACAGGTAACCTCAGGAACACAGGTAAGGGTTAGAGACAGAAACAGGTAACCTCAGGAACACAGGTAAGGGTTAGAGACAGAAACAGATAACCTCAGGAACACAGGTAAGGGTTAGAGACAGAAACAGGTAACCTCAGGAACACAGGTAAGGGTTAGAGACAGAAACAGGTAACCTCAGGAACACAGGTAAGGGTTAGAGACAGAAACAGGTAACCTCAGGAACACAGGTAAGGGTTAGAGACAGAAACAGGTAACCTCAGGAACACAGGTAAGGGTTAGAGACAGAAACAGGTACCTCAGGAACACAGGTAAGGGTTAGAGACAGAAACAGATAACCTCAGGAACACAGGTAATGGTTAGAGACAGAAACAGGTACCTCAGGAACACAGGTAAGGGTTAGAAACAGAAACAGGTAACCTCAGGAACACAGGTAAGGGTTAGAGACAGAAACTGATAACCTCAGGAACACAGGTAAGGGTTAGAGACAGAAACAGATAACCTCAGGAACACAGGTAATGGTTAGAGACAGAAACAGGTACCTCAGGAACACAGGTAAGGGTTAGAAACAGAAACAGGTAACCTCAGGAACACAGGTAAGGGTTAGAGACAGAAACAGATAACCTCAGGAACACAGGTAAGGGTTAGAGACAGAAACAGGTAACCTCAGGAACACAGGTAAGGGTTAGAGACAGAAACAGGTAAACTCAGGAACACAGGTAAGGGTTAGAGACAGAAACAGGTAACCTCAGGAACACAGGTAAGGGTTAGAGACAGAAACAGATAACCTCAGGAACACAGGTAAAGGTTAGAGACAGAAACAGGTACCTCAGGAACACAGGTAAGGGTTAGAGACAGAAACAGGTAACCTCAGGAACACAGGTAAGGGTTAGAGACAGAAACAGGTAACCTCAGGAACACAGGTAAGGGTTAGAGACAGAAACAGGTAACCTCAGGAACATAGGTAAGGGTTAGAGACAGAAACAGATAACCAGAGACTAACAACAACAGTTGTTGTTCTAATTTCTCTTGTTCTATTGCTGTTCCTCTGGTATTGTGGAGTACTGTGCAACAATCACGGCTTCTCTCTCACCGTATCCCACAGCCAGGTAGATTCTCCAGGTACAGTCACTGTTGCTAGGGTAGTTGCCAGGGAAACCAGGGCTAAGGATCATGCCTTCCATCTCCCCCTGGATTCCTCCACATTGGGCTGGACCGAGGCATAGAGAGAAGGGAGATGGGTGGGGGAATAAACCATTACAACCCCAAAAAAGTGGTGCTTATTCGTAATAATTACCATCTATTGGCATGGAAAGCTACAATCATGGCGACTCCTCACAGACAATCTTTGTTCAAATGAATGATTTGTTTTGCATATGTGGAGAGCTTCTGCTAGCACTGGCCTTGAAAATATAGTATTTTTTTATATCATGAAAAACACACATACAAAAAAAATAATTATGCGTTTGCTTTTAATAAATTGACACAGCAGGAGCAAGAATATGAAATAGGTTAATTCCACTCTAAATACCCTACAATACAGCTCTCTAAACCATCAAAGGTCTCTCAAGCACCTTGGTAGTCTACAATACAGCTCTCTAAACAATCAAAGGTCTCTCAAGCACCTTGGTAGTCTACAATACAGCTCTCTAAACAATCAAAGGGTCTCTCAAGCACCTTGGTAGTCTACAATACAGCTCTCTAAACCATCAAAGGTCTCTCAAGCACCTTGGTAGTCTACAATACAGCTCTCTAAACAATCAAAGGTATATCAAGCACCTTGGTAGCCTACAATACAGCTCTCTAAACAATCAAAGGTATATCAAGCACCTTGGTAGTCTACAATACAGCTCTCTAAACAATCAAAGGTATATCAAGCACCTTGGTAGTCTACAATACAGCTCTCTAAACAATCAAAGGTATATCAAGCACCTTGGTAGTCTACAATACAGCTCTCTAAACAATCAAAGGTCTCTCAAGCACCTTGGTAGCCTACGATACAGTTCTCTAAACAATCAAAGGGTCTCTCAAGCACCTTGGTAGCCTACGATACAGCTCTCTAAACCATCAAAGGGTCTCTCAAGCACCTTGGTAGCCTACGATACAGCTCTCTAAACAATCAAAGGTCTCTCAAGCACCTTGGTAGTCTACGATACAGCTCTCTAAACCATCAAAGGTCTCTCAAGCACCTGGTAGTCTACAATACAGCTCTCTAAACAATCAAAGGTCTCGAAAAGCACCTGGTAGTCTACAATGTCCAATTCCCATATCAGAGGGATGAGAAACATCTCTTTACCCTCTCTCTACTCTGCTCTCCTGCGTCTCTACTCCCTCTCTCCATCACAGCGTTCTTTGAGCTTAAACCACTGATTGATTCAAATGTCACTTTGATTGAAGCGAAGAAACAGGGCTTAAAGGGAATACGAGAGCACGAGAGAGAGGGAGATATGGAGAGAGGGATATGGATAGAGGGAGAGAGAGAGAGAGAGAGAGAGACAGAGACAGAGAGAGAGAGAGAGAGGGAGATATGGAGAGAGGGATATGGATAGAGGGAGAGAGAGAGAGAGAGAGAGAGAGACAGAGACAGAGAGAGAGAGGGAGATATGGAGAGAGGGATATGGATAGAGGGAGAGAGAGAGAGAGAGAGAGATATGGAGAGAGGGATATGGATAGAGGGAGAGAGAGAGAGAGAGAGAGAGAGAGAGATATGGAGAGAGGGATATGGATAGAGGGAGGGAGAGAGAGAGAGAGAGAGAGAGAGAGAGAGACAGAGAGAGAGAGAGAGAGAGAGGGAGATATGGAGAGAGGGATATGGATAGAGGAAGAGAGAGAGAGAGAGAGAGAGAGAGAGAGACAGAGAGAGAGAGACAGAGAGAGAGAGACAGAGAGAGACATGGTATAAAAGAGATGGACTCACTGGCTGCCCTACAGAGAGCTGGTAGTCCCATCCACCACACTACCAGGTGTGAAACAGAGAAGAGACTCAGGGGGTGTGCTAATCTGGTATCGAGCAGACCTAATCCACTCTATTAAGTTAATCAAAACAGGAACATTTTACATCTGGCTAAGAAATTAGTAAGGAAATAATCTCCACAGAGAAAAATGTCCTCCTGTGTGCTACCTATATCCCCCCACTAGAATCCCCATACTATAATGAAGACAGCTTCTCCATCCTACCTATATCCCCCCACTAGAATCCCCATACTTTAATGAAGACAGCTTCTCCATCCTGGAGGGGGAAATCAATCATTTCCAGGCCCAGGGACATGTACTAGTCTGTGGTGACCTAAATGCCAGAACTGGACAAGAACCTGGCACCCTCAGCACACAGGGGAGGGGGACAAACACCTACCTGGAAGTGACAGCATTCCCTCCCCCATATGCCCCCCTAGACACAACATAACCAACAAAAACAGGTCACAACTGCTGCAGCTCTGTTGCATGCTGGGTATGTACATAGTCAATGGTAGGCTTCGAGGAGACTCCTATGGTAGGTACACCTATAGCTCATCTCTTGGCAGTAGTACTGTAGACTACTTTATCACTGACCTCAACCCAGAGTCTCTCAGAGCGTTCACAGTCAGCCCACTGACACCCCTATCAGATCACAGCTAAATCACAGTCTACTGGAACAGAGCAATACTCAATCATGAGGCATCAAAGCCAAAGGAACTGAGTAATATTAAGAAATGCTATAGATGGAAGGAAAATAGTGTGGAAACATACCAAAAAACAATTAGGCAACAACAAATTAAAACCCTTTTAGACAACTTCCTGGACAAAATGTTCCACTGTAATAGTGAAGGTGTAAACGTGGCAGTAAAAAACTTAAACATTAATATTTGAGCTCTCAGCTTCCCTCCATCAAATCAAAAAATGTCAAGCAGACAACCTACGAAAATGAACAACAATGACAAATGGTTTGATCAAAAATGCAAAAAACCTAAGAAAGAAATTGAGAAACCTGTACAACCAAAAACATAGAGACCAGAAAACCTGAGTCTAGTCCTTCACTATGGTGAATCACTAAAACAATACAGAAATACACTACGGAAAAAGAAGGAACAGCACGTCAGAAATCAGCTCAATGTAACTGAAGAAATCATAGAATCAAACCACTTCTGGGAACATTGGAAAACACTAAACAAACAACAACACAAAGAATTATCTATCCAAAACGGAGATCTATGGGTAAACCACTTCTCCAATCTTTTTGGCTCTATAACAAAGAACAAAGAGCAAAACCATATACATGATCAAATACAAATCTTAGAATCAACTATTAAAGACTACCAAAACCCACTGGATCCTCAATGTACATTGACTGAACTATAGCACAAAATACAAACCCTCCAACCCTAAAAGGCCTGTGGTGTTGATGGTATCCTAAATGAAATGCTAAAATATACAGACCACAAATTCCAATTGGCTACATTTAAAATATTTAACATCATCCTCATCTCTGGCATCTTCCCTAAAATTTGGAACCAAGGACTGATCACCCCAATCCACAAAAGTGGAGACATTTTTGACCCCAATAACTACTGTTGGCACCATGCATTGGGGCAGGTATCGTTCTCCTGGCGTTCTCCTCCAAACCCAGATTTGTCCGTCAAACTGCAAGACGGTGATTCATCACTCCAGAGAACACGTGCTCCAGAGTCCAATGGCAGTGAGCTTTACACCCTCCAGCCGACGCTTGGCATTGTGATCTAAGGCTTGCATGCAGCTGCTCAGCCATGAAACCCATTTCATTAAGCTCCCGAAGAACAGTGCTTCCAGAGGCAGTTTGGAACTTAGTAGTGAGTGTTGCAAACGGCAAACAGGCAATTTTTTACCTGCTATGCACTTCAGCACTCGGCGGTCCCATTCTGTGAGCTTGTGTGACCTACCACTTCACAGTTGAGCCGTTGTTGCTCTTTAGACATTTCCACTTTACAATAACAGCTCAGTTTACAGGGGCAGCTCTAGCAGGGCAGAAATCTGACAAAAATTTCCCAAAACTGACTTTTGGGAAATGTGGCATCCTGTGATGATGCCACGTTGAAAGTCACTGAGCTCTCCAGTAAGGCTATTCTACTGCCAGTGTTTGTCTATGGAGATTGCATGGCTGTGTGCTCAATTGTATGTACCTGTCAGCAACGGGTGTGGCTGAAAAAGCTGAATCCACTAATTTGAAGGGATGTCTTTATACCTTTGGCCATGTAGTCTACCAATGAATTGCCGAGGGCACTAGAACAGTCTGCAGCATCCGGCCTCACCCTACTAGAATCTGAAGTCAAATGTCTACTGTTTGCTGATGATTTGGTGCTTCTGTCCCCAACCAAGGAGGACCTACAGCAGCATCTAGATCTCCTGCACAGATTCAGTCAGACCTGGGCCTTGACAAAAATAATGGTGTTCCAAAAAAGGTCCAGTTGCAAGGACCACAAATACAAATTTCATCTAGACACCGTTGCCCTAGAGCACACAAAAAACTATACATACCTCGGCCTAAACATCAGCGCCACAGGTAACTTCCACAAAGCTGTGAACGATCTGAGAGACAAGGCAAGAAGGGCCTTCTATGCCATCAAAAGGAACATAACATTAGACACACCAATTAGGATCTGGTTAAAAATATTTGAATCAGTTATAGAACCCATTGCCCTTTATGGTTGTGAGGTCTGGGGTTCCGCTCACCAACCAAGAATTCACAAAATGGGACAAACACCAAATTGAGACTCCGCCTGCAGAATTCTGCAAAAACATCCTCTTAGGTACTTTTTAAGTTGTTTTTGGGGTATCTATTTTACTTTTTAGATTTTTGACAACTTTTACTTTTAACCTTCCATAACAAAGCCATCACCTACAGAGAGATGAACCTGGAGAAGAGTACCCCAAGCAAGCTGGTCCTGGGGCTCTGTTCACAAACAGACCCCACAGAGCCCCAGGACAGAAACACTATTAAACCCAACCACATCATGAGAAAACAAAAAGATAATGACTTGACACATTGGAACTAATTAACAAAAAAACAGAGCAAACTAGAATGCTATTTGGTCCTAAACAGAGAGTACATAGTGGCAGAATACCTGACCACTGTGACTGACCCAAACTTAAGGAAAGCTTTGACTATGTACAGACTCAGTGAGCATAGCCTTGCTATTGAGAAAGGCCGTCCTGGCCAGACCTGATCTCAAGAGAAGACAGGCTATGTGGCAACACTACCCACAAAATGAGGTGGAAACTGAGCTACACCATAGTAGAGACACATATTTAGAAAACAAACCCAATTTTGATAAACTCCCATATCCACTGGGTAAAATACCACAGTGTGAAATCACAGCAGCAAGATGTGTGACCTGTTGCCACAAGAAAAGGGCAACCAGTGAAGAACAAACACCATTGTAAATATAACCCATGACATTTGTACTGTCTCTATTCCTTTGGAACGTTTGTGAGTGTAATGTTAACTATTCATTTTTATTGTTTATTTCACTTTTTTTTATCAATGTCACTTGCTTTGGCCACGTAAACATATGTTTCCAATGCCAATAAAGCCCTTTGATTTGAAACTGAATGTAAATAAATGAAGTGTCCCTCAGAAAAGTGAAAAGGTTTTTATGTTTTTACCGATGCAGAGTGGAGGTGGGTAGTTCCATCGCCTGACGGTTCCTGGCATGCAGGAGATGTGAGAGTTTCCCTAAAATAACACACGGCACAGACACACACAGACACAGAGACACACAGAGACACAGAGACACAGAGACACACAGACACGCAGACACGCAGAGACAGAGACACACAGAGACACAGAGACACGCAGAGACAGAGACACACAGAGACACACAGAGACACGCAGACACACAGACACACAGACACACAGGCACGCAGACACACAGAGACACAGACACACAGACACAGAGACACACAGAGACAGAGACACACAGAGACACACAGAGACACACAGAGACACACAGAGACACAGAGACACACAGAGACACACAGAGACACACAGAGACACAGACACGCAGACACAGAGACAGACAGAGACGCACAGAGACACAGACACGCAGACACGCAGACACACAGAGACAGAGACACACAGAGACACACAGAGACACACAGAGACACACAGAGACACACAGAGACACACAGAGACACGCAGACACACAGAGACACGCAGACACACAGACACACAGAGACACAGACACACAGAAACACACAGAGACACACAGAGACACACAGAGACACACAGAGACACGCAGAGACACACAGAGACACAGAGACACACACTCAGACATAAAAGAACACCTAATCAATGCATTAGCCTCTTTCCATTGTCACTTGACTGTCACATAATGCTTTCACCCTCAAATCTCTTCTCTCCTTACACAGTCTCCTCTCTCCTCTCTTCTCTCCCTACAGTCTTCTCTCCTATCTCCTCTCCCTACAGTCTTCTCTCCTCTCTTCTCTCCCTACAGTCTCCTCTCCCTACAGTCTCCTCTCCCTACAGTCTTCTCTCCTCTCTTCTCTCCCTACAGTCTCCTCTCCCTACAGTCTCCACTCCCTACAGTCTCCTCTCCCTACAGTCTCCTCTCCTATCTCCTCTCCCTACAGTCTTCTCTCCCTACAGTCTTCTCTCCCTACAGTCTTCTCTCCCTACAGTCTTCTCTCCTATCTTCTCTCCTTACAGTCTCCTTTCTCAACAGTCTCCTCTCCCTACAGTCTCCTCTCCTATCTCCTCTCCCTACAGTCTTCTCTCCCTACAGTCTTCTCTCCCTACAGTCTTCTCTCCTATCTCCTCTCCCTACAGTCTTCTCTCCCTACAGTCTTCTCTCCCTACAGTCTTCTCTCCCTACAGTCTTCTCTCCTCTCTTCTCTCCCTACAGTCTCCTCTCCCTACAGTCTCCTCTCCCTACAGTCTCCTCTCCCTACAGTCTTCTATCCTATCTCCTCTCCCTACAGTCTTCTCTCCCTACAGTCTTCTCTCCTGTCTCCTCTCCCTACAGTATTCTCTCCTATCTTCTCTCCCTACAGTCTCCTCTCTCAACAGTCTCCTCTCCCAAAAGTCTCCTCTCCCTACAGTCTCCTCTCCCTACAGTCTCCTCTCCCTACAGTCTCCTCTCCATACAGTCTCCACTCCCTACAGTCTCCTCTCCTTACAGTCTCCTCTCCCTACAGTCTCCTCTACCTACAGTCTTCTCTCCCTACAGTCTCCTCTCCCTACAGTCTCCTCTCCCTACAGTCTCCTCTCCCTACAGTCTCCTCTCAATACAGTCTTCTCTCCCTACAGTCTCCACTCCCTACAGTCCCCTCTCCCTACAGTCTCCTCTCCCTACAGTCTTTTCTCCCTACAGTTACCTCTCCCTACAGTCTCCTCTCCCTACAGTCTCCACTCCCTACAGTCTCCACTCCCTACAGTCTCCTCTCCCTACAGTCTCCACTCCCTACAGTCTCCTCTCAATACAGTCTTCTCTCCCTACAGTCTCCACTCCCTACAGTCTCCTCTCCCTACAGTCTCCTCTCCCTACAGTCTTTTCTCCCTACAGTCTCCTCTCCCTACAGTCTCCTCTCCCTACAGTCTCCACTCCCTACAGTCTCCTCTCCCTACAGTCTCCACTCCCTACAGTCTCCTCTCCCTACAGTCTTCTCTCCCTACAGTCTCCTCTCCCTACAGTCTCCTCTCCCTACAGTCTCCTCTCCCTACAGTCTCCTCTCCCTACAGTCTTCTATCCTATCTCCTCTCCCTACAGTCTTCTCTCCCTACAGTCTTCTCTCCTGTCTCCTCTCCCTACAGTATTCTCTCCTATCTTCTCTCCCTACAGTCTCCTCTCTCAACAGTCTCCTCTCCCAAAAGTCTCCTCTCCCTACAGTCTCCTCTCCCTACAGTCTCCTCTCCATACAGTCTCCACTCCCTACAGTCTCCTCTCCTTACAGTCTCCTCTCCCTACAGTCTCCTCTACCTACAGTCTTCTCTCCCTACAGTCTCCTCTCCCTACAGTCTCCTCTCCCTACAGTCTCCTCTCCCTACAGTCTCCTCTCAATACAGTCTTCTCTCCCTACAGTCTCCACTCCCTACAGTCCCCTCTCCCTACAGTCTCCTCTCCCTACAGTCTTTTCTCCCTACAGTTACCTCTCCCTACAGTCTCCTCTCCCTACAGTCTCCACTCCCTACAGTCTCCACTCCCTACAGTCGCCTCTCCCTACAGTCTCCACTCCCTACAGTCTCCTCTCAATACAGTCTTCTCTCCCTACAGTCTCCACTCCCTACAGTCTCCTCTCCCTACAGTCTCCTCTCCCTACAGTCTTTTCTCCCTACAGTCTCCTCTCCCTACAGTCTCCTCTCCCTACAGTCTCCACTCCCTACAGTCTCCTCTCCCTACAGTCTCCACTCCCTACAGTCTCCTCTCCCTACAGTCTTCTCTCCCTACAGTCTCCTCTCCCTACAGTCTCCTCTCCCTACATTCTCCTCTCCCTACAGTCTCCTCTCCCTACAGTCTCCTCTCCCTACAGTCTCCACTCCCTACAGTCTCCTCTCCCTACAGGCTCCTCTCCCTACAGTCTCCACTCCCTACAGTCTCCTCTCCCTACAGTCTCCTCTCCCTACAGTCTCCACTCCCTACAGTCTCCACTCCCTACAGTCTCCACTCCCTACAGTCTCCTCTCCCTACCCTACAGTCTCCTCTCCCTACAGTCTCCACTCCCTACAGTCTCCTCTCCCTACAGTCTCCACTCCCTACAGTCTCCTCTCCCTACAGTCTCCTCTCCCTACAGTCTCCTCTCCCTACAGTCTCCACTCCCTACAGTCTCCTCTCCCTACGGTCTCCACTCCCTACGGTCTCCTCTCCCTACAGTCTCCTCTCCCTACAGTCTCCTCTCCCTACAGTCTCCACTCCCTACAGTCTCCTCTCCCTACAGTCTCCTCTCCCTACAGTCTCCACTCCCTACAGTCTCCTCTCCCTACAGTCTCCTCTCCCTACAGTCTCCCTCCCTACAGTCTCCTCTCCCTACAGTCTCCACTCCCTACAGTCTCCTCTCCCTACAGTCTCCTCTCCCTACAGTCTCCACTCCCTACAGTCTCCTCTCCCTACAGTCACCTCTCCTATCTTCTCTCCCTACAGTCTCCACTCCCTACAGTCTCCTCTCCCTACAGTCTCCTCTCCCTACAGTCTTCTCTCCCTACAGTCTCCTCTCCCTACAGTCTCCACTCCCTACAGCCTCCTCTCCCTACAGTCTCCTCTCCCTACAGTCTTCTCTCCCTACAGTCTCCTCTCCCTACAGTCTCCTCTCCCTACAGTCTCCACTCCCTACAGTCTCCTCTCCCTACAGTCTCCTCTCCCTACAGTCTACACTCCCTACAGTCTCCACTCCCTACAGTCTCCTCTCCCTACAGTCTCCTCTCCCTACAGTCTCCTCTCCCTACAGTCTCCACTCCCTACAGTCTCCTCTCCCTACAGTCTCCTCTCCTATCTTCTCTCCCTACAGTCTCCACTCCCTACAGTCGCCTCTCCCTACAGTCTTCTCTCCCTACAGTCTCCTCTCCCTACAGTCTCCACTCCCTACAGTCTCCTCTCCCTACAGTCTCCTCTCCCTACAGTCTCCTCTCCCTACAGTCTCCACTCCCTACAGTCTCCTCTCCCTACAGTCTCCTCTCCCTACAGTCTCCTCTCCCTACAGTCTCCACTCCCTACAGTCTCCACTCCCTACAGTCTCCTCTCCCTACAGTTTCCACTCCCTACAGTCTCCTCTCCCTACAGTCTCCTCTCCCTACAGTCTCCACTCCCTACATTCTCCACTCCCTACAGTCTCCTCTCCCTACAGTCTCCTCTCCCTACAGTCTCCACTCCCTACAGTCTCCTCTCCCTACAGTCTCCACTCCCTACAGTCTCCTCTCCCTACAGTCTCCTCTCCCTACAGTCTCCACTCCCTACAGTCTCCTCTCCCTACAGTCTCCTCTCCCTACAGTCTCCTCTCCTATCTTCTCTCCCAGTCTCCTCTCCCTACAGTCTCATCTCCCTACAGTCTCCTCTCCCTACAGTCTCCTCTCTCTACAGTCTCCTTTCCCTACAGTCTCCTCTCCTATCTCCTCTCCCTACAGTCTCCTCTCCCTACAGTCTCCTCTCCCTACAGTCACCTCTCCCTACAGTCTCCTCTCCCTACAGTCTCCTCTCCCTACAGTCTCCTCTCCCTACCGTCTCCTGTCTTTTAGTGTATAACTACCCCATCTGTAGCCCATGCTCCCCCAGGCCTAACATAACGATGTTGCTGTTACTACTACTACTACTACTACTACCAACTGTTTTTGTCCTCCATCTCATCATCATCATCATCATCATCACTACTTTCTCTATAGTCATATTATTATTAGTAGACTCTTACCTGTAATGTGTATCCTGGTTCACACTGGAATGAGACAACGTGGTTCATTTGGAGTCTCTCTCCCACCTTGATACCATTCATAGGAACTACTGGCTCAGGGCAACTGGTCAGAGAGACCGCTGAGAGAGAGAGAGGGAGATATGGAGAGATGAGAGAGAGAGAGAGAGAGAGAGAGAGAGAGGGAGATATGGAGAGATGAGAGGGACAGAGAGGGAGATATGGAGAGATGAGAGGGACAGAGAGGGAGATATGGAGAGATCAGAGAGAGAGAGAGAGAGAGACATTTGAAATGTCTCTATTCATTTTGGAACTTCTGTGAGTGTAATATATACTGTTGGTTTTGAATTGTTTATTTCACTTTTGTTTATTATATGGTTCACTTGCTTTGGCAATGTAAACTTATGTTTTCCATGCCAATAAAGCCTAAGTTGAATTGAGAGAGAGAGAGATGGGAGTAACAAGGGAAAGTAAGGTTACACTAAGACCCTACTCATCTTTGGGTCTTATCCCAAAGTATCCTATAAATACAGTGAGGGAAAAAAGTATTTGATCCCCTGCTGATTTTGTACGTTTGCCCACTGACAAAGAAATGATCAGTCTATAATTTTAATGGTAGGTTTATTTGAACAGTGAGAGACAGAATAACAACAAAAAAATCCAGAAAAACGCATGTCAAAAATGTTATAAAATGATTTGCATTTTAATGAGGGAAATAAGTATTTGACCCCTCTGCAAAGCATGACTTAGTACTTGGTGGCAAAACCCTTGTTGGCAATCACAGAGGTCAGACGTTTCTTGTAGTTGGCCACCAGGTTTGCACACATCTCAGGTGGGATTTTGTCCCACTCCTCTTTGCAGATCTTCTCCAAGTCATTAAGGTTTCGAGGCTGACGTTTGGCAACTTGAACCTTCAGCTCCCTCCACAGATTTTCTATGGGATTAAGGTCTGGAGACTGGCTAGGCCACTCCAGGACCTTAATGTGCTTCTTCTTGAGCCACTCCTTTGTTGCCTTGGCCGTGTGTTTTGGGTCATTGTCATGCTGGAATACCCATCCACGACTCATTTTCAATGCCCTGGCTGAGGGAAGGAGGTTCTCACCCAAGATTTGACTGTACAAGGCCCCGTCCATCGTCCCTTTGATACAGTGAAGTTGTCCTGTCCTCTTAGCAGAAAAAACACCCCCAAAGCATAATGTTTGATGGTGGAGATGGTGTTCTTGGGGTCATAGGCAGCATTCCTCCTCCTCCAAACAAGGCGAGTTGAGTTGATGCCAAAGAGCTCCATTTTGGTCTCATCTAACCACAACACTTTCACCCAGTTGTCCTCTCAATCATTCAGATGTTCATTGGCAAACCTCAGATGGACAGGTATATGTGCTTTCTTGAGCAGGGGGACCTTGCGGGCGCTGCAGGATTTCAGTCCTTCACGGCGTAGTGTGTTACCTATTGTTTTCTTGGTGACTATGGTCCCAGCTGCCTTGAGAACATTGACAAGATCCTCCCGTGTAGTTCTGGGCTGATGCCTCACCTTTCTCATGATCATTGCAACTCCACGAGGTGAGATCTTGCATGGAGCCCCAGGCCGAGGGAGATTGACAGTTCTTTTGTGTTTCTTCCATTTGCGAATAATCGCACCAACTGTTGTTACCTTCTCACCAATTTGCTTGGCGATGGTCTTGTAGCCCATTCCAGCCTTGTGTAGGTCTACAATCTTGTCCCTGACATCCTTGGAGAGCTCTTTGGTCTTGGCCATGGTGGAGAGTTTGGAATCTGATTGATTGATTGCTTCTGTGGACAGCTGTCTTTTATACAGGTAACAAGCTGAGATTAGGAGCACTCCCTTTAAGATATTGCTCCTAATCTAATCTCAGCTCGTTACCTGTATAAAAGACACCTGGGAGCCAGAAATCTTTCTGATTGAGAGGGGATCAAATACTTACTTCTCTCATTAAAATGCAAATCAATTTATAACATTTTTTACATGCGTTTTTCTGGATTTTTTGTTGTTGTTATTCTGTCTCTCACTGTTCAAATAAACCTACCATTAAAATTATAGACTGATCATTTCTTTATCAGTGGGCAAACGTACAAAATCAGCAGGGGATGAAATACTTTTTTCTCTCACTGTACTATAGTATATTTCACTACGACACTACACATCCCAGTGATACTATAGTATATTTCAACATGTATGTTTACTCTTGTATTCCAGCCTGAAGCCGGCAGCAGACACGCTGATGTCAGAGAAGAAGTGGAGGTAGAGCTGGTTGGACGTGCTGTTCAGAAGAGCTGGGACCGTCGTTCCTGCAAGGGGAGACCAAGCAACACATTCAACTCTTCATCAACCCTTATTTATCTTAGTGGTTATAGTAGGAGGACAGATGTACATGTTGACGTATTCATACCGCTTGTAAAAAAACAGATAGGTGTTTATTCATAATGACGCTTGTTTCATGCAAGAGAGATTTATTAACAGAGCTGGTCAAATGGGGTGGTAGGGTAGCCTAGTGGTTAGAGCGTTGGGCCAGTAACCAGCAGGTAGCCTAGTGGTTAGAGCGTTGGACTAGTAACCAGCAGGTAGCCTAGTGGTTAGAGCGTTGGACTAGTAACCAGCAGGTAGCCTAGTGGTTAGAGTGTTGGACTAGTAACCAGCAGGTAGCCTAGTGGTTAGAGTGTTGGACCAGTAACCAGCAGGTAGCCTAGTGGTTAGAGTGTTGGGCCAGTAACCAGCAGGTAGCCTAGTGGTTAGAGTGTTGGACTAGTAACCAGCAGGTAGCCTAGTGGTTAGAGAGTTGGACTAGTAACCAGCAGGTAGCCTAGTGGTTAGAGCGTTGGACTAGTAACTGAAAGATTGCAGGATTGAATCCTTGAGCTGACAAGGTACAAATCTGTCATTCTGCCCCCTGAACAAGGCAGTTAAACCACTGTTCCTAGGCTGTCATTGTAAATAAGAATTTGTTCTTAACTGACTTGCCTAGAGTTAAGTAAAATTAAAAATCTGTTGATATTTGTCACATGCGTTGAATATAACATGTATAGACTTTACAGTGAAATGATTACTGAAGCCGGAGTACAGAACTGATGGAATCCTTGGCTTCGGTTCAGAGTTCCTGGTTCTACTACACCCAGATCACATGGCCTGCTCTGCATCACTCTGATTGGCTTATTCATCTTAACACCACGGTGAAGTTTTCATCTGACATTTGTGATTCCTGTGTGTTTCTCCATAGCAACAATTTAAACCTGGTCTCGTTCCAAAATGAGAAACAAAAGAAAGAGCTCTATATAGTGGTCCCGTGTGGCTCAGTTGGTAGAGCATGGTGTTTGCAACACCAGGGTTGTGGGTTCTATTCCCACGGGGGACCAGTATAGAGAAAAAATGTATGCATTCACTACTGTAAGTTGCTCTGGATAAGAGTGTCTGCTAAATGACTAAATTGTAATGATATAGTATTGTTATATGACAAGGTTAAACTTAACAGAAGATAAACTAATGCGTCACTTGATCTTCAAAATAAAAAGGTAAGCTTTTCAACGATACACATTCTAATACACCTGCCTCTCTTTGAGCTCGAGTGAGTATTGATACACTCAACCGTCTGTAACGCAAATCAATAGTGACTTGCTGCTTCTCTCTGATTCAACTATTGACTAGCAGAGTAACAGGTCACGGTGGGTTACTCACTGGTAATGGACAGGCTGTGATGGTAATATTGTAGCAGCTCATGGAAGTCATGGTGGTTTTTGAAAAAGGCATTAACTTAACCATCACCACCTAAGATAAAACGGCAAGGTGCAACACTCCACCAACACACAGAGAAAGAGAGAGAGAAAGAAAGAGAGAGAAAGAGATGGAGACATAGACAGAAAGAGGAAAGGAGAGAGAGACCGAAATAGAGAAGGAGAGAGAGACTCACCTGAGAAGCTTCCCAGCATGGTGTCGCTGTTGTGTCCTCCATCAAACACCTCCAGAGAATCCCAGTTCTGTTCAGTCACAAAACTGATCACCTGGATCTGAGGAGAGGAGAGGAGAAGGGAGGAGAGGAGAGGAGAGGAGAGGAGAGAAGAGAAGAGGAGAGGAGAGGGGAGGGGAGGTGAGGGGAGGGGAGGAGAGGAGAGGTGAAGAGAGGAGAGGAGAGGAGAGGAGAGGAGAGGAGAGGAGAGGGGAGGAGAGGTGAAGAGAGGAGAGGAGAGGAGAGGAGAGGAGGAGAGGAGGAGAGGTGAAGAGAGGTCTCTTTCCCCATCCTCCACTTTCTGTTTACTATAATGTCTCCTCTCTTTCCCACATCCTCCTCTTTCTCCACAACCTTAACAAGAGCAAAAAGCAGAGGTTCAGAGAGGGAATATCAAGGGAAAACCACAAAGGTCTCCCAACGTGTCACTCCAAGTTTTCTCCTGCTCCAAATGTCTGTTTGGCACTCATATCTCATGTCATGTACTTGGCCCATTTTCCTCAAAAATAGAGTTGTATTTGTCACGTGTTTCGTAAACAAAAAGGTGAAGACTAACAGTGAAATGCTTACGGGGCCCTTCCCAGAAAAACACAGAGAAAAAATATATAGAGAAATCAATAATAACACAAGGAATATATAGATAGTGAGTAATGATAAATTGCCTATGTACTGTACACGGGCTGCCAGTAACAAGTATGTATCTCTCTCTCTGTATCTTTCTCTCTGTATCTTTCTCTCTCTCTGTATCTCTCTCTCTCTCTCTCTCTCGCTCTCTCTCTCTCTCGCTCTTTGTATCTTTCTCTCTCTGTATCTCTGTCTGTATCTCTCTCTCTGCATCTCTCTCTCTGCATCTCTCTCTCTGCATCTCTCTCTCTCTCACTCTGCATCTCTCTCTCTCACTCTGCATCTCTCTCTCTCACTCTGCATCTCTCTCTCACTCTGCATCTCTCTCTCACACACACAGAGCTGCTGTACATTTACAGAAATAGGTATAGAGATAAGCATAGGTAATAGGTAATGTGATTAGCATGAGGTTGTAAGTAACAAGAACATTTCCCAGGACATAGACATATCTGATATTGGCAGAAAGCTTAAATTCTTGTTAATCTAACTGCACTGTCCAATTTACAGTAGCTATTACAGTGAAATAATACCATGCTATTGTTTGAGGAGAGTGCACAGTTATGTACTTGAAAATGTATATATTGACCATTTAGGCACATTTGGGAAGACATGATACTACATTTTGAACATAAATGCAATGGTTCATTGGATCAGTCAAAAAATGTGCACATACACTGCTGCCATCTAGTGGCCAAAATCTAAATTGCGCCTAAACTGGAATAATACACTATGGCCTTCCTCTTGCATTTCAAAGATGATGATAAAAAAAAAAGATATGCATGTTTTTTTCTTTGTATTATCTTTTACCAGATCTAATGTGTTATATTCTTCAACATTAATTTCAAATTTCCACAAACTTCAGAGTTTCCTTTCAAATTGGTACAAAGAATATGCATATCCATGCTTCGAGTCCTGAGCTAAAGGCAGTTAGATTTGTCCGAAAGAGATTTTAACAGAGCAAAACACACATCTATTGTTTCAGCCTGAAGCTGAAACAGAACATGTCATGGTCTGAATATGAGTCTCGCCGTGTCTCTCCGTGTCTCACCACGTCACACCGTGTCACACCATGTCTCACTGTGTCTCACCGTGCGCTTGTTCGTGGTTTGGGTCTTGCTTGTGTATTCCCTTGGTATACACTGAGTGTACAAAACATTAGGAACACCTGTTCTCTTTCCATGACACAGACTGACCAGGTGAATCCAGGTGAAAGCTATGATCCCTTATTGATGTCACCTGTTAAATCCACTTCAATCAGTGTAGATGAAGGTGGAGGAGACAGGTTAAAAGAAGGATTTTTTTAAGCCTTGAGACACATGAGACATGGATTGTGTATGTGTGCCATTCAGAGGGTGAATGGGCAAGACAAAAGTTCCTTTGAACTGGGAGTATGGTAGTTGGTGGCAGGTATACCCCCCCACTGCCTTGGTTAAAAGCTGAGATATGAGATGTATAGAAATGTAACCAGTCTCAAATTCATTCACCAGTACACACTGTATTATTGGCCAAGAAACTGGACGGTCTACGACTAAGACTAATCCAACCAATGGGACATTTAAAAACTGTAATATCTTACATTTCACCGAAACGTGGCTGGACAATGACATGGATTATATAGGTTTTCTGTGCATCGGCAGGACAGAGCAGCTACGTCTGGTAAGATGAGGAGCGGGGGATTGTGTCTATTTGTCAATAAATGCTGGTGCGCGATGTCTAATACTAAAGAAGTCTGGAGGTATTGCTTGCCTGAGGTAGAGTACCTTATGATAAGCTGTAGACCACACTATCTACCAAGAGAGTTTTCATCTATATTATTCGTAGCCGTCTATTTACCACCACAAACCGATGCTGGCACTAAGACCGCACTCAACGAGCTGTATAAGGCCATAAGCAAACAAGAAAATGCTCATCCAGAAATGGCGCTCCTAGTGGCCAGGGACTTTAATCCGTTTTACCTCATTTCTACCAGCATGTTAAATGTGCAACCAGAGGAAAAAAAAAACTCTAGACCATCTTTACTCCACACACAGAGACGCATAAAAAGCTCTCCCTCGCCCTCAATTTGGAAAATCTGACCGTAAATCTGTCCTCCTGATTCCTGCTTAGAAGGAAAAACTAAAGCAGGAAGTACCAGTGACTCGCTCAATACGGAAGTGGTCAGATGACACGGATTATATGCCACAGGACTGTTTTGCTGCACAGACTGGAATATGTTCCGGGATTCATCCAATGGCATTGATGAGTACACCACCTCAGTGACCAGCTTCATCAATAAGTGCATCGAGGACATCGTCCCCACGGCGACCGTACAGTCATATACCAACCAGAAGTCATGGATTACAGGCAACATCCGCACCGAGCCAAAGGTTTGAGCTGCCGCTTTCAAGGAGCGGGACACTAATCCGGACGCTTATAAGAAATCCCGCTGTGTCCTACCAACGAACCATCAAACTGTCAAAGCGTCAATACAGGACGCTCGTCGGAAGTGGCAGAGCTTGCAAACTATACAGACTACAAAAGGAAACACAGCCACGAGCTGCCTAGTGACGCGAGCCTACCAGATGAGCTAAATGCCTTTAATGCTCGCTTCGAGGCAAACAACACTGAAGCATGCATGAGAGCACCAGCTGTTCCAGACTACTGTGTAATCACGCTCTCCGTAGCCGATATGGGGAAGACCTTTAAACAGGTCAACATTCACAAAGCCGCGGGGCAAGACGGATTACCAGGACGTGTACTCAAAGCATGCGCTGACCAACTGGCAAGTATCTTCACTGACATTTTCAACCTCTCCCTGACCGAGTCTGTAATACCTACATGTTTCAAGCAGACCACCATAGTCCCTGTGCCCAAGGGAGCGAAGGTAACCTTACTAAATGATTACCACCCCGTAGCACTCATATCGGTAGCCATGAAGTGCTTTGAAAAGCTGGTCATGGCTCACATCAACAGCATCGTGCTGAAGTCCCTAGGCCCACTGCAATTCACATACCGCCCCAACAGATCCACAGATGGCGCAATCTTAATCGCACTCCACACTGCCCTTTCACACCTGGATAAAAGGAACGCCTACGTGAGAATGTAGTTCATTGACTAGAGTTTAGCGTTCAACACCATAGTGTCTCTGCCTGGCCGGTTCCCCTCTCTCCACTAGGATTATTTGCAGGGGCTGAGTAACTGGCTTACTGGTGCTCTTCCATGCCGTCCCTAGGAGGGATGCGTCACTTGAGTGGGTTGAGTCTCTGACGTGATCTTCCTGTCTGGGTTGGCGCCCCCCCTTGGGTTTGTGCCATGGGGGAGATCTTCGTGGGCTATACTTGGCCTTGTCTCAGGGTAATAAATTAGGGTTTGAAGATATCCCTCTAGTGGTATGGGGGCTGTGCTTGGCAAAGTGGGTGGGGTTATATCCTGCCTGATTGGCCCTGTCTGGGGGTATAGACGGATGGGGCCACAGTGTCTCCCTACTGTCTCAGCCTCCAATAATTATGCTGCAATAGTTTGTGTCGGGAGTATTTCTCCTGTCTGGAGTATTTCTCCTGTCTTATCAGGTGTCCTGTGTGAATTTAAGTATGCTCCCTCTAATTATCTCTCTCTCTCTAATTCTCTCTCTCGATCTGAGCCCTAGGATCATGACTCAGGACTACCTGGCCTGATGACTCCTTACTGTCCCCAGTCCACCTGGTCCTGCTGCTGCTCCAGTTTCAACTGTTCTGCCTGTGGCTATGGAACCTTGACCTGTTCACCAGATGTACTCCCTTGTCCTGGACCTGCTGTTTTCAACTCTCTCCCCCCCTCCTCTCTCTCTCCCTCTCCTCTCTCTCTACCTCACCTCTAATCATATCAACGTTTATTTATCACGTAAGCCAAATACAGATGTAGACCTTACAGTGAAATGCTTACTTACAGGCTCTAACCAACAGTGCAAAAAAAGGTATTAGGTGAACAATAGGTAAGTAAAGAAATAAAACAACAGTAAAAAGACAGGCTATATACAATAGCGAGGCTATAAAAGTAGCGAGGCTACATACAGACACCAGTTAGTCAGGCTGATTGAGGTAGTATGTACATGTAGATATGGTTAAAGTGACTATGCATATATGATGAACAGAGAGTAGCAGTAGCGTAAAAGAGGGGTTGGGGGGAGACCTGCTGTCTCTGAATGACCGGCTATAAAAAGCCAACTGACATTTAATCCTGAGGTGCAGACCTGTTGCACCCTCGACAACTACTGTGATTATTATTATTTGACCCTGCTGGTCATCTATGAACATTTGAACATCTTGGCCCCTGTTCTGTTATAATCTTCACCTGGCACAGCCAGAAGAGGACTGGCCACCCCTCAGAGCCTGGTTCCTCTCTAGATTTCTTCCTAGGTTCCTGCCTTCCTAGGGAGTTTTTCCTAGCCCACGTGCTTCTACATCTGCATTGCTTGCTGTTAAGGGTTTTAAGCTGGGTTTCTGTATAGCACTTTGTGACATCGTTTGATGTGAAAAGGGCTTTAAAAAATACATTTGATTGGTAGTGCCCAGAAAGCTCATCACTAAGCTAAGGACCCTGGGACTAAACACCTCCCTCTGCAACTGGATCCTGGACTTCCTGACGGGCCGCCCCCAGGTGGTGAGGGTAGGTAACAAATCCTCCACCACGCTGATCCTCAACACTGGAGCTCCCCAGGGGTGAGTGCTTAGTCCCCTCCTGCACTCCCTGTTCACCCACGACTGTGTGGCCAAGCACGACTCCAACACCATCATTAAGTTTGCTGACAACACAACAGTGGTAGGCCTGATCACCGACAACGACGAGACAGCCTATAGGGAGGAAGTCAGAGACCTGGCAGTGTGGTCCCAGGACAACAACCTCTCCCTCAATGTGAGCAAGACAAAGGAGCTGATCGTGGACTACAGGAAAAGGAGAGCCAAACAGGCCCCCATTAACATTGACTGGGCTGAAGTGGAGCGGGTCGAGAGTTTCAAGTTCCTTGGTCACCAAAAATCACATCACATCACCCAAAAAATATCATGGTCCAAACACACCAAGACAAAACCTATTAGGAGAAAAAGTTCTACAGCTGCACCATCGAGAGCATCCTGACGGGTTGCATCACCGCCTGGTATGGCAACTGCTCGGCATCTGACTGTAAGGCGCTACAGAGGGTAGTGCGTACGGGCCAGTACATCACTGGGGCCAAGCTTGGCGGTGTCAGAGGAAGGCCCTAAAAAATGTTAAAAGGCTCGTCACCCAAGCCATAGACTCTTCTCTCTGCTACCGCACGGCAAACAGTACCGGAGTGCCAACTCTAGGTCCAAGAGGCTTCTAAACATCTTCTACCCCCCAAGCCATAAGACTGCTGAACAATTAATCAAATGGCCACCCAGATTAAATATATTGACCCCCCCCCCCCCCACTATGATTTTACACTGCTGATACTCACTGCTTATAGTCACTTTAACATCAAATAAAATTGGATTGGTCACATACACATATTTATTGCGGGTGTAGAGAAGTGCTTGTGTACCTAGCTCCAACAGTTCACAATTCACAACAACACACACAAATCTAAAAGTAAAAGAATTGAATTAAGAAATATAAACAATAGGAGTGGCATTAGAATAGAATACAGTAGAATAGAATACAGTATATACATATGAAATGACTAAAGCAGGATGTAAACATTATTAAAGTGGCCAGTGATTCCATGTCTATGTACATAGGGCAGCAGCCTCTAAGGTGCAGGGTTGAGTAACCAGGTGGTAGCTGGTTAGTGATGGCTGTTTAACAATCTGATGGCCTTGAGATAGAAGCTGTTTTTCAGTCTCTCGGTCCCAGCTTTGATGCACCTGTACTGACCTCGCCTTCTGGATGATAGCCGGGTGAACAGGCAGTGGCTCGGGTGGTTGTTGTCCTTGATGATATTTTTGGCCTTCCTGTGACATCAGGTGCTGTAGGTGTCCTGGAGGGCAGCCAGTGTGCCCCCGGTGATGTGTTGGGCAGACCGCACCACCCTCTGGAGAGCCCTGCAGTTGCGGGCAATGCTACAGCCCAATAGGATGCTCTCAATTGTGCATCTGTAAAAGTGGGTGATAGTCTTAAGGGCCAAGCCAACTTGGGCCCCTTCTTCAACACACTGTCTGTGTTGGTGGACCATTTCAGATCGTCAGTGATGTGTATGCCGAGGATCTTGAAGCTTTTCACCATCTCCACTGCAGTCCCGCCAATGTGGAAAGGACATGCACCCTATGCTCTTTCCTGAATTCCAGGATCAGCTCCTTCGTTTTGTTGACGTTGAGGGAGAGGTTGATTTTCCTGTCACCACTCCTCCACGGCCCTCACCTCCCTGTAGGCCGTCTCGTCATTGTTGGTAATCAGGCCTACTACTGTTGTGTCGTCTGCAAACTTGATGATTGAGTTGGAGGCGTGTGTGGCCACGCAGTCATGGGTGAACAGGGAGTACAGGAAGGGGTCCCAGTGTTGAGGATCAGTGAAGTGGAGATGTTGTTTCCTACCTTCATCCCCTGGGGGTGGCCCATCAGGAAGTCCAGGACCCAGTTGCACAGGGCGGGGTTCAAGCCCAGGGTCTTGAGCTTAATGATGAGCTTGGAGGGTACTATGGTGTTGAAGGCTGAGCTATTGTCAATGAACAGCATTCTTACATGGGTATTTCTCTTGTCCAGATGGGATATGGCAGTGTGCAGTGCAATGGCAATTGCATCGCCTGGGGTAAGCAAATTGAAGTGGGTCTAGGAAGGCAGGTAAGGTAGAGGCGATATGATCACTTAAATGTCTTACTCATGTCGGCCATGGAGAACGAGAGCCCGCATCGATGGCGCTGTGTTATCCTCAAAGAAGATGTTTAGCTTGTCTGGGAGCAAGATGTCGTTGAATTGTGACTCCACTTTCCCTGCCACATACGTCGCGTGTCAGCCGTTGCACTGCGACTCACTTCCTGATGAACTCAGTCACCGTGTCCGTGGATACGTCAGTGTTATTCTCAGAGGCAACCCGGAACATATCCCAGTCCGCGTGATCAAAACAATCTTGAAGCATGGATTCCGATTGGTCAGACCAGCATTGAATAGACCTTAGCATTGGTACTTCCTGTTTGAGCTTCTGCCTATAGGAAGGGTGGAGCAAAATGGAGTTGAGATATGATTTGCCTAAGTGAGGGTGGGGGAGGGCCTTGTAGGCATCCAGGAAGAAAGAGTAGCATTGATCGAGTGTTTTACCAGAGTGAGTACTACAGTCAATGTGTTGATAGAACTTAGGTAGCGTTTTCCTCATATTTGCTTTGTTAAAATCTCCAGCTACAATAAATGTGGTCTCAGGATATGTTGTTTCCAGTTTCCATAAAGTCCAGTGTAGTTCCTTGAGGGCCGTCGTGGTATCGGCATGAGGGGGAATATACATGGCTGTAACTATAACCGAAGATAATTCTCTTGGGAGGTAATACGGTCGGCATTTGATTGTGAGGTATTCTAGGTTGGGTGAACAAAAGGACTTGAGTAACTGCACATTTTCACAATCACACCATGAGTAGTTAATCATGAAACATACGCCACCCACTTTCTCCTTCCCGGAGAGTTCATTATTCCTGTCTGTACTGAGAACCCAGCTGACTGTATGGACGGGGACAAAATATCCGGAGAGAGCCATGATTCCGTGAAACAGAGTATGTTACAGTCCCTGATGTCTCTCTGGAAGGAGATCCTCGCCCTGAGCACATCTACTTTATTGTCCAGAGACTGAATATTAGCGAGTAATATACTCGGAAGCGGTGGATGGTGTGCCCGCCTCCTGAGTTGGACAGGAAGTCCACACCGAATACCTCTTTTCCACCGGCGTCTTGGAGCAGCCTCTGGTATGAATTCAATTGCCCAAAGAATTCAATTCAGGAAAGTCATAAACATATACAAATTACTTCAACTAACCTGTACTCCCACACAATGACTCGATACCGGTACAAATATATATAGCCTCGTTATTGTTATATAATTTGTATAACTTTATCGATTTTTAATTTAATTTATTTAGTAAATATTTTCTTAACTATATTTCTTGAACTGCATTGTTGGTTAAGGGCTTGTAAGTAAGCATTTCATGATAAGGTCTACACCTGTTGTATTTGGCATATATGACGAATACAATGTGATTTGATAGTGTGACTAATGTAATTAACTGTGGAGATGTTAAAATGCAGCTATAATTATTATCTCTCTCTCCTCAACCCCTAAAACCACCATCTCTATTACTCTAAAGACCGTCTGTACTGCTGCTAAACTGCTGGCTTATCATCAAATGCAAGACATAGGGCCAAAACTGTACAGAAACAACAAGATGTTAAAATCACCTAGATTTAGAGGAGAGACGTAGGACCAAGACTGTACAGAAACAACAAGATATTAAAATCACCTAGATTTAGAGGAGAGACGTAGGGCCAAAACTGTACAGAAACAACAAGATATTAAAATTACCTAGATTTAGAGGAGAGACGTAGGGCCAAGACTGTACAGAAACAACAAGATATTAAAATCACCAAGATTTAGAGGAGAGACGTAGGGCCAAGACAGAAACAACAAGATGTTAAAATCACCTAGATTTAGAGGAGAGACGTAGGGCCAAGACAGAAACAGCAAGATGTTAAAATCACCTAGATTTAGAGGAGAGACATAGGGCCAAGACTGTAAAGAAACAACAAGATATTAAAATCACCTAGATTTAGAGGAGAGACGTAGGGCCAAGACTGTACAGAAACAACAAGATATTAAAATCACCTAGATTTAGAGGAGAGACGTAGGGCCAAGACTGTACAGAAACAACAAGATATTAAAATCACCTAGATTTAGAGGAGAGACGTAGGACCAAGACTGTACAGAAACAACAAGATATTAAAATCACCTAGATTTAGAGGAGAGACGTAGGGCCAAGACTGTACAGAAACAACAAGATATTAAAATCACCTAGATTTAGAGGAGAGACGTAGGGCCAAGACAGAAACAACAAGATGTTAAAATCACCTAGATTTAGAGGAGAGACGTAGGGCCAAGACAGAAACAGCAAGATGTTAAAATCACCTAGATTTAGAGGAGAGACATAGGGCCAAGACTGTACAGAAACAACAAGATATTAAAATCACCTAGATTTAGAGGAGAGACATAGGGCCAAGACTGTACAGAAACAACAAGATATTAAAATCACCTAGATTTAGAGGAGAGACGTAGGGCCAAGACTGTACAGAAACAACAAGATATTAAAATCACCTAGATTTAGAGGAGAGACGTAGGGCCAAGACTGTACAGAAACACAGGGAATAGAAACTAATAACAACATGATATCAAATCATATAATTCCCTCCCTGTAGTCTGGGGATGAGAGAGGCTTCAGTTGACCAAACACTGTACATACATCCCAAGTGGCACGCTATTCACTACATACTGCACTAATTTTGACCTAAGGGGTAGCAGTGCACTATATAGGGATTAGGGTGCAGTTTTGGACCCATATGTCTCTCTCTCTCTCTTTTTCTCTCTTCAAAAGGTTTTATTGGCATGGGAAACATATGTTTACATTGCCAAAGCAAGTGAAACTGACAAACAAAAGTGAAATGAATGATAACAGTAAATATTACACTCACACAAGTACCAAAATAATAAAGACATTTCAAATGTCATAGCATGTCAATATACTGTACAGTGTTGTAACAATGTGCAAATAGTTAAAGTACAAAAGGGAAAATAATTCACCATAATTATGGGTTATATTTACAATGGTGTTTGTTCTTAACAGGTTGACCTTTTCTTATGGCAACAGGTCACAAATATTTCTGCTGTGATGGCACACTGTGGTATTTCACCCAGTGGATATGGGAGTTTATCAAAATTGGATTTCTTTTCAAATACTTTGTGGATCTGTGTAATCTGAGGGAAATATGTGTCTCTAATATGGTCATACATTTGGCAGGAGGTTAGGAAGTGCAGCTCAGTTTCCATCTCATTTTGTGGGCAGTGTGCACATAGCCTGTCTTCTCTTGAGAGCCAGGTCTGCCTACAGCGGCCTTTCTCAATAGCAAGGCTATGCTCACTGAGTCTGTACATAGTCAAAGATTTCCTTAAGTTTGGGTCAGTCACAGTGGTCATGTATTCTGCCACTGTGTACTCTCTGTTTAGGACCAAATAACATTCTAGTTTGTTCTGTTTTCTGTTCATTCTTTCCAATGTGTCAAGTCATTATCTTTTTGTTTTCTCATGATTTGGTTGGGTCTAATTGTGTTGCTGTCCTGGGGCTCTGTGGAGTCTGTTTGTGAACAGAGCCCCAGGACCAGCTTGCTTAGGGGGCTCTTCTCCAGGTTCATCTCTGTAGGTGATGGCTTTGTTATGGATGGTTTGGAAATCGCCTCCTTTTAGGTGGTTGTAGAATTTAACGGCTCTTTTCTGGATTTTATGGATTTTGATCCCTAGCGAGTATCGGTTTAATTCTGCTCTGCATTATTTGGTGTTCTACGTTGGACACGGAGGATGTTTTTGCAGAATTCTGCATTCAGAGTCTCAATTTGGTGTTTGTCCCATTTGATTAATTATTGGTTGGTGAGCGGAACCCCAGACCTCACAACCATGAAGAGCAATGGGTTCTATAACTGATTCAAATATTTTTAACCAGAACTTAACTGGTTGGGATGTCTAATTTTATGTTCCTTTTGATGGCATAGAAGGCCCTTCTTGTCTTGTCTCTCAGCTCATTCAGAGATATGTGGAAGTTACCTGTGGCGCTGATGTTTAGGCCGAGGTATTTATCATTTTTTTTGTGTGCTCTTGGGCAACAGTGTCTTGATGGAATCTGTATTTTTGGGTCCTGACATCTGGACCCAGGTCTGACAGAGTTTGTGCAGAAGATCTAGGTGCTGCTGTAGACTTCAGAGTCTAGTAGTGTGAGGCCGGGTGCTGCAGACTGTTCTAGTGTCCTCGCCAATTCGTTGATACATATGTTGAAGAAGGTGGAGCTTAAGCTGTATCCCTGTCTCACACAACGGCCCTGTTGTACGTTTTTCCCCAAATACCACTGTCAATCAATTTCTATTGTAGAACCTCATGCTAAAATTCAGTCAAAATCTTTTTTGAAGTTAACAAAGCACGAGAAGACTTTGCCTTTGTTTTGGGTTGTCAATTAACCTCTTGCGTATATCCTACCACTGGGGGCGCCACAGCGCATTTTGGAAAAAATTTGTTCCCATTTTCAACGGCCTACTAATCAAACTCAGAAGCTAGGACATGCATATACTTATTTTATATGGATAGAAAACACCCTAAAGTTTCTGAAACTGTTTGAATGGTGTCTGTGAGTATAACAGAACTCGTATGGCAGTCAAAACCCCGAGACTGATTGAACCAGGAAGTGGGATTCTGAATTGTGGACTCGACTTCACTGATAAATGATAATTGAGCACTTTCCAGTGCATCCACTAGATGTCCCCAGTCTTTACAAAGTGTTTTGAAGCTTCTGCTGTCGAAACTCAGTGCAGGAGACGATGTGGCAATTGGTCACAGTAGGAGGGCCATCAGCATTGTGACGTCGGCGGCCGTGTCTGCCCCCACCTTTGGAAACGTTTTGAAACACAATGAAATCGTCCCACTCGAATCTGATTGGCTCTCTTGTTGAAACAGGCCCTGAAGATTAATGTTATACAACGTTTGACATGTTTGAACGAACCTAACGAAGGGAAAATAGTCATTTTTCGTTAGCCAAGTGCCGCGCACGGATCAACATTTGGTTACAGCCTTAGGACGCGCTAATGGAACATAAAGGATGGACTTTTTCGACCGAAAATACATTTGTCGTGGACCTGGGATTCCTGGAAGTGCTTTCTGATGAAGACAACTAAAGGTGAGGGATTATTGGCAATATTATACAAGATCAGATGTGATGTGCGATTGTTCCAAGATGGCGACGAGCTAGGTTTTCTAGCTCATTTTCTGAGTATCGCATCCCCTTTTATCTCAAAGTGTGATTACCCTGTAAAGTTAATTTAAAATCTGTTATGACGGGTGTTTTCAAGAGATATTCATCTATAAATCTTAGATTGACAATATAAAATAAAAAAATCGTTTTCGAATAGTCATTTATGAAATTGTAGCACTGTTTCCCGGGACGCATTTTATGAAAAAATAGTTAGTCAACGTCAGGTGCCGATGTAAAATGTTGTTTTTATATAGAAATATGACCTTTATTGAACAAAAGATTGCATGCTGTGTGTAACATGATGTCCTAGGTGTGTCATCTGATGAAGTTTGTAAAAGGTTAGTGCTGCATTTAGCTGTTTTTTGGTTATATGTGATGCATGTGCCTGGTTGAAAAATTCATATGATGCTACTTTTACCATATACTCCTCTAACATAATCTAATATTGTGCTTTTCCTGTAAAACCTTTTTGAAATCGGACAACGAGGGTCGATTCAAGAGAGGTGTATCTATAAAACGATATGAGACAGTCCTATATTTGAAAAAAAATAAATATTGAATTTCGTTATGCTAATGTCGCTAGGAGTTTTTCGCTGGAAAATGATCCCGCTAACGGGATGAGAGTCTCAAGAGGTTGTGCAGGGTGAATACTCTGTCGTACAATAATTTGCTTAGTACATTGTTTTCATTGAGGATCTCTCCCTCTCCCTCTCCCGCTCCCTCTCCCGCTCCCTCTCCCTCTCCCTCTCCCTCGGTTGTGGAGGTGTCAGAGACAGTGGATAGATGGTGCGGTAGTAATGAGTCACATCATGAGAGGTTATAAAACAGATTATAATGGTAAAAAAAGACAGTTCACCCTGTTGTCAACTGTTAACCTCTCTAGTACATGTGGGACGAACTCGTCCCACCTACGTAACAGCCACTGAAATCCAGTGGCGCGATTTTTGAATCGTTAGAAATGCTATAACTTCAATTTCTCAAACATATGACTATTTCACAGCTATTTAAAGACAAGAATCTCGTTAATCTAACCCCACTGTCCGATTTCAAAAAGGCTTTACAACAAAAGCAAAACATTAGATTATGTCAGCAGAGTACCCAGCCAGAAATAATCACACAGCCATTTTTCAAGCTAGCATATCATGTCACATAAACCCAAACCACAGCTAAATGCAGCACTAACCTTTTATAATCTTCATCAGATGACACCCCTAGGACATTATGTTATACAATACATGCATGTCTGTTCAATCAAGTTCATATTTATATCAAAAACCAGCTTTTTACATTAGCATGTGACGTTCAGAAAAAGCATAACCACCGCAAACTTCCGGTGAATTTACTAACAGTTTGCTAAATTACTCACGATAAACGTTCACAAAAAGCATAACAATTATTTTAAGAATTATAGATACATTACCCCTCTATGCACTCGATATGTCCGATTTTAAAATAGCTTTTCGGATGAAGCACATTTTGCAATAATCTAAGTACATAGCCCGGCATTACAGGGCTAGCTATTTAGATACCCACCCAGGTCAGCATCCACCAAAATCACATTTCCTATAAGAAAGATGTTCTTACCTTGCTTGTTCTTCATCAGAATACACTGCCAGGACTTCTACTTCAATAACAAATGTTGGTTTGGTCCCAAATAATCCATCGTTATGTTCCAACAGCGACGTTTTGTTCGTGAGTTCTAGAATGCTTTTTCGCGGTGTCGCGCATGGCGCATTGGCGTGTCAAAAATGTCTAAATATTCCATTACCGTACTTCGAAGCATGTCAACCGCTGTTTAAAACCAATTTTTATGCCATTTATGTCATAGAGAAGTGTTAATATTCCGACCGGGAGTATGCATTGAGCCTAAACAGCCGAATAAAATTTCTCCTCAGAAGCGACTCATGCACGCGCATCATTGAAAGGTCCTCCGAGCATCCACTTACAAAAGGCGATAATATATTTCAACCTGAGGTTCCCTCGTAAACCTTCAGTTATTTCGCGGGCTCTGAGAGCCTATTGGAGCCCTGGGAATTGTCACGTTACAGCTAAGATCCTTACTTTTCAATAAAAAGAGGTAAGACGCACGACTCCTTGTCAGACAGGGTACTTCCTGCTTGAAGCCTTGTCAGGTTTTTGCCTGCCATAGGAGTTCTGTTATACTCACAGACACCATTCAAACAGTTTTAGAAAATTCAGAGTGTTTTCTATCCAAACCTGAACAATAATATGCATATTCTAGCTTCTGAGTTGGTGTAGGAGGCCGTTAAAAATGGGAACATATTTTTTCCAAAATTCTCAATACTGCCCCCTATACCAAACAGGTTAAATAGCAACCGCTGTTATACAGTCTGCATGACAACTTATGTCATATGTTATTACATGCTACATAAGAGTCTACATGCCAGATGTTATAACAAGGTGTTCTTATACCACAGGATGAGTTGAGAGGAGTGTCGCTGTATTAAATATCTAGCAGACAGTCTAGCGGACAGTCTAGCGGACAGTCTAGCGGACAGTCTAGACAGTTAAAGATTTATTCCTGTATTCCTGATCCTAAATATCGAGCGGACAGTCTAGACACCTGTTTTCCTGATTCTAAATATCGAGCGGACAGTCTAGACAGTTGAAGATTTATACCTGTATTCCTGATCCTTCCGGGACCGTGATCTTCCAGACACAGTTGAGGCTGTTGAGATAGGGCTCAGGAAAACCCGGAGACAGGATGGTGCCGGTCCTCTGGGTCAGATTACCTCCACATGGAACTGGACAGGAGGGAGGGAGGGAGGGAGGGAGGGAGGGAGGGAGGGAGGGAGGGAGGGAGGGAGGGAGGGAGGGAGGGAGGGAGGGAGGGAAGAAGGATAGAGAATAACTGAAATAGCGAGAAAGGCAAATAAAGATAGAGAGAGAAGAAAATGTACCAACAATTTTCATTTCGAGAATGGAAATCTGAAATATCATGAAATCACGAAAAAATTTAATGCGAGGAAATAAAAATAAAAAAAGACAGAGGCACACACAGTGGAATACCTTCTATATCTGTGTTTAATCTTCTAACACAGTGGAATACCTTCTATATCTGTGTTTAATCTTCTAACACAGTGGAAGACATTCTATATCTTCTAACACAATGTTCCCTGCTTGCTGCCACAGGCTGATTAACAGAACATCTGGTGGCTGCTCTGGAGAGCACAGGTGAACATCTGCCTCACCAGCAGGTTTCAAGGAGTGTGTGTGTGTGTGTGTGTGTGTGTGTGTGCGCGTGTGTGTTTGACCCGTAGCAGTACTGCAACCTGTGTGCCTCATGGCTGCGTTTGGACTGGTTGCTAGGGTCGATGCGTTTGGACTGGTTGCTAGGGGTGATGCGTTTGGACTGGTTGCTAGGGGCGATGCGTTTGGACTGGTTGCTAGGGGCGATGCGTTTGGACTGGTTGCTCGGGGCGATGTGTTTGGACTGGTTGCTAGAGTCAATGCGTTTGGCCTGGTTGCTAGGGTCGATGCGTTTGGACTGGTTGCTAGGGGCGATGCGTTTGGACTGGTTGCTAGCGGCGATGAGTTTGGACTGGTTGCTAGGGGCGATGCGTTTGGACTGGTTGCTAGAGTCGATGCGTTAGGACTTGTTGCTAGGGGTGACGGGACGGCTGGGGATAATTAGTTAGAGTCCCTCCATTTCAGAGGAGACAGGTGTGTGTGTGGTTGTGAACATGTGTGTGTGTCTGCCTGTACGTGTGTGTGTCTCTGTGTCCTACCTGTACAGGTGTGTCTCTGTGTCCTACCTGTACAGGTGTGTCTCTGTGTCCTACCTGTACAGGTGTGTCTCTGTGTCCTACCTATACTGCTGTGTCTCTGTGTTCTACCTGTACAGGTGTGTCTCTGTGTCCTACCTGTACAGGTGTGTCTCTGTGTACTACCTGTACAGGTGTGTCTCTGTGTCCTACCTGTACAGGTGTGTCTCTGTGTCCTACCTGTACAGGTGTGTCTCTGTGTCCTACCTGTACAGGTGTGTCTCTGTGTCCTACCTGTACAGGTGTGTCTCTGTGTCCTACCTGTACAGGTGTGTCTCTGTGTCCTACCTGTACAGGTGTGTCTCTGTGTCCTACCTATGCAGGTGTGTCTCTGTGTCCTACCTATGCAGGTGTGTCTCTGTATCCTACCTATGCAGGTGTGTCTCTGTATCCTACCTATGCAGGTGTGTCTCTGTGTCCTACCTGTACAGGTGTGTCTCTGTGTCCTACCTGTACAGGTGTGTCTCTGTGTCCTACCTGTACAGGTGTGTCTCTGTGTCCTACCTGTACAGGTGTGTCTCTGTGTCCTACCTATACTGCTGTGTCTCTGTGTCCTACCTGTACAGGTGTGTCTCTGTGTCCTACCTGTACAGGTGTGTCTCTGTGTACTACCTGTACAGGTGTGTCTCTGTGTCCTACCTGTACAGGTGTGTCTCTGTGTCCTACCTGTACAGGTGTGTCTCTGTGTCCTACCTGTACAGGTGTGTCTCTGTGTCCTACCTGTACAGGTGTGTCTCTGTGTCCTACCTGTACAGGTGTGTCTCTGTGTCCTACCTGTACAGGTGTGTCTCTGTGTCCTACCTATGCAGGTGTGTCTCTGTGTCCTACCTATGCAGGTGTGTCTCTGTATCCTACCTATGCAGGTGTGTCTCTGTATCCTACCTATGCAGGTGTGTCTCTGTGTCCTACCTCTACAGTTGTGTCTCTGTGTCCTACCTGTACAGGTGTGTCTCTGTGTCCTACCTGTACAGGTGTGTCTCTGTGTCCTACCTATACAGGTGTGTCTCTGTGTCCTACCTATACAGGTGTGTCTCTGTGTCCTACCTATACAGGTGTGTCTCTGTGTCCTACCTATACAGGTGTGTCCCTGTGTCCTACCTACACAGGTGTGTCTCTGTGTCCTACCTGTACAGGTGTGTCGCTGTGTCCTACCTATACAGGTGTGTCTCTGTGTCCTACCTATACAGGTGTGTCTCTGTGTCCTACCTATACAGGTGTGTCTCTGTGTCCTACCTACACAGGTGTGTCTCTGTGTCCTACCTACACAGGTGTGTCTCTGTGTCCTACCTGTACAGGTGTGTCTCTGTGTCCTACCTATACAGGTGTGTCTCTGTGTCCTACCTATACAGGTGTGTCTCTGTGTCCTACCTATACAGGTGTGTCTCTGTGTCCTACCTATACAGGTGTGTCTCTGTGTCCTACCTATACAGCTGGGTACGGAGGAGTTCCAGTTAGCCAGAGCGTTGGGGACGGTCAGACACTCTATAGCGGTGGATCCCTCCAATACGTATCCAGGGGAACACTCAAAGCGGATCACGGCTCCCACTGCAAAGTGATTCCCCATCCGCCTCCCGTTCCTGGGCTCTGGGACTGAAGTGCACTGGGTAGCACTGGTCCTTGGCACCGCTGTAGAGGAAGAGAAGAAGAGTGTCGTCTGGTCACTGTAGCTTTTCCAAGTACTGATTATCTAGGACCCGGAGAGACCTGTAGTTAACCCTGTAGCACAGTTATACCTCATAGAGACCTGTAGTTAACTCTGTAGCACAGTTAAACCTTATAGTTAGAGACCTGTAGTTAACACTGTAGCACAGTTAAACCTCAGAGACCTGTAGTTAACCCTGTAGCACAGTTAAACCTCAGAGACCTGTAGTTAACCCTGTAGCACAATTAAACCTCCGAGACCTGTAGTTAACCCTGTAGCACAGTTAAACCTCAGAGACCTGTAGTTAACCCTGTAGCACAGTTTAACCTTATAGAGACCTACAGCTAACTTTGTAACACAGTCAAACCTCATAGTTAGAGACCTATATTTAACCCTGTAGCACAGTTTAACCTTCTAGTTAGAGACCTGTAGTTAATCCTGTAGCTTAGTTAAACCTCATAGAGACCTGTAGTTAACTCTGTAGCACAGTTAAACCTCAGAGACCTGTAGTTAACTCTGTAGCACAGATAAATCTTCTAGTTAGAGACCTGTAGTTAACCCTGTAGCACAGATAAACCTTAGAGACCTGTAGTTAACCCTGTAGTAAAGTTTAACCTTCTAGAAACAGAACTATATTTAAGGACACGGCACGTTCAAACAAACACTTGAAGGCACGCACACACGCTTGAAGGCACACACACACACACACACACACACACACACACACACACACACACACACACACACAGGCGCATACAAACACAGACACAGAAATAGATACACGTACACACAGACACACACAGACACATAGAAAGGTGGTAGAGGATTGGTACCGTGCTAGGATACTCCTGTACCTACAGACACACACAGACACACACAGACACACACAGACACACACAGACACATAGAAAGGTGGCAGAGGATTGGTACCGTGCTAGGATACTCCTGTACCTACAAGCACAGTCATCCGTTATGGAGAGTAACAGGCTTGTTAGAACAGGCTGAGAGGAAAGCACAAAAGAGAGGGGAGAGATGTCCTCCAGTGTGTGTGTGGGAGGGTGTGTGTGTGTGTGTGTGTGTGTGTGTGTGTGTGTTACCTTGATACACCAGGTGGAATCCTTTGGAGCTGGACTGGCCTTTGGAGGTGAATCGGATCAGAACCTGATTGGACGTTGCCAACGGCAGCGACTCACCTGAGAACGAGAGAATGAGACAGAGAAAGAGGGGAGTGAGAGACAAGGAGGAAGAGGAGGAAGAGAGGGAGAGGAGTGAGAGAGGAGGGAGAGGAGTGAGGGAGGGAGGAGGAGGAAGATGAGTGAGAGGAGGGAGAGAAGAGGAGGAAGAGGAGTGAGGAGGGAGAGGAGTGATGAGGGAGAGAGGAGGGAGAGAATAGGAGGGAGAGAGGAGGAGGAAGAGGAGGGAAAGAGGAGGAGTGAGAGAGGAGGGAGAGGAGTGAGAGAGGAGGAGGAGGGAGAGGAGTGAGGAGGGAGAGAAGAGGAGGGAGAGAGGAGGAGGGAGAGGAGTGAGAGAGGAGGAAGAGGAGGGAGAGGAGTGAGAGAGGAGGAGGAGGAAGATGAGTGAGAGGAGGGAGAGAATAGGAGGGAGAGAGGAGGAGGAAGAGGGGTGAGGAGGGAGAGAAGAGGAGGAAGAGGAGGGAGAGAAGAGGAGAAGGAAGAGGAGTGAGAGAAGGAGGGAGAGGAGAGAGAGGAGGAAGAGAGGAGGAGGAAGAGGAGGGAGAGAAGGAGGGAGAGGAGAGAGAGAGGAGGAGGAAGAGAGGAGGAGGAAGAGGAGGAAGAGAGGAGGAGGAAGAGGAGTGAGTGACGGAGACAGATAAACCTAGATAAAACACAGGAACAATATGTTTAAGGTAATGAATCCTGAGAAACAGATGCAGCCAGCCAAAATAATGTAATGACATGTTGGAGAATACTTCATCAATCTGTGGAGGCAGGCTAGTAATAGCAGCTAGAAGGAGCTACCAGTGAATAGTTGTCACTAGTAGCAGCTAAAAGTAGCTAGTAGTCACAAGTAGTAGGTAGAAGTCACTAGTAGTAACTAGTAGTAGCTAGTAGTAGTTATTAGTCACTAGTAGTAGCTAGTAGTCACTAGTAGTCACTAGTAGTAGCAAATAGTCACTAGTAGTAGCTAGTAGTCACTAGTAGTAGCTAGTAGTTAATAGTAGTAGCTAGTAGTCACTAGTAGTCACTAGTAGTCACTAGTAGTCACTAGTAGTAGCTAGTAGTCACTAGTAGTAGCTAGTAGTTAATAGTAGTAGCTAGTAGTCACTAGTAGTAGCTAGTAGTAGCTAGTAGTCACTAGTAGTAGCTAGTAGTCACTAGTAGTAGCTAGTAGTCACTAGTAGTCACTAGTAGTCACTAGTAGTAGCTAGTAGTAGCTAGTAGTCACTAGTAGTAGCTAGTAGTCACTAGTAGTAGCTAGTAGTAGCTAGTAGTCACTAGTAGTCACTAGTAGTCGCTAGTAGTCACTAGTAGGCACTAGTAGTAGCTAGTAGTCACTAGTAGTAGCTAGTAGTCACTAGTAGTCACTAGTAGTAGCAAATAGTCACTAGTAGTAACTAGTAGTAGCAAATAGTCACTAGTAGTAATTAGTAGTCGCTAGTAGTCACTAGTAGTCACTAGTAGTCGCTAGTAGTCACTAGTAGTCACTAGTAGTAGCTAGTAGTCACTAGTAGTAGCTAGTAGTCACTAGTAGTCACTAGTAGTAGCTAGTAGTCACTAGTAGTCACTAGTAGTAGCTAGTAGTAGCTAGTAGTCACTAGTAGTAGCTAGTAGTAGCTAGTAGTCACTAGTAGTCACTAGTAGTCACTAGTAGTAGCTAGTAGTCACTAGTAGTAGTTATTAGTCACTAGTAGTAGTTATTAGTCACTAGTAGTAGCAAATAGTCACTAGTAGTAACTAGTAGTCGCTAGTAGTCACTAGTAGTCACTAGTAGTAGCTATTAGTCACTATTAGTCACTAGTAGTAGCTAGTAGTAGCAAATAGTCACTAGTAGTAACTAGTAGTCACTAGTAGTAGCTAGTAGTAGCTAGTAGTCACTAGTAGTAGCTAGTAGTCACTAGTAGTAGCTAGTAGTAGCTAGTAGTAGCTAGTAGTCACTAGTAGTAGCTAGTAGTCACTAGTAGTCACTAGTAGTAGCTAGTAGTAACTAGTAGTAGCTAGTAGTCACTAGTAGTCACTAGTAGTCACTAGTAGTAGCTAGTAGTCACTAGTAGTCACTAGTAGTAGCTAGTAGTCACTAGTAGTAGCTAGTAGTCACTAGAAGTAGCTAGTAGTAGCTAGTAGTAGTTATTAGTCACTAGTAGTAGCTAGTAGTAACTGGTAGTAGCAAACAGTCACTAGTAGTAACTAGTAGTAGCAAATAGTCACTAGTAGTAACTAGTAGTAGTTAGTAGTCACTAGTAGTAACTAGTAGTAGTTAGTAGTCACTAGTAGCAGCTAGTAGTCACTAGTAGTAACTAGTAGTAGTTAGTAGTCGCTAGTAGTCACTAGTAGTAGCTAGTAGTCACTAGTAGTAGCTAGTAGTCACTAGTAGTAACTAGTAGTCACTAGTAGTAGCTACTAGTAACTAGTAGTCACTAGTAGTAGCTAGTAGTAGCTAGTAGTCACTAGTAGTAGCTAGTAGTAGCTAGTAGTCACTAGTAGTAACTAGTAGTCACTAGTAGTAGCTAGTAGTAGCTAGTAGTCACTAGTAGTAACTAGTAGTCACTAGTAGTAACTAGTAGTCACTAGTAGTAGCTACTAGTAACTAGTAGTCACTAGTAGTAGCTAGTAGTAGCTAGTAGTCACTAGTAGTAGCTAGTAGTAGCTAGTAGTCACTAGTAGTAACTAGTAGTCACTAGTAGTAGCTAGTAGTAGCTAGTAGTCACTAGTAGTAACTAGTAGTCACTAGTAGTAACTAGTAGTCACTAGTAGTAGCTACTAGTAACTAGTAGTCACTAGTAGTAGCTAGTAGTAGCTAGTAGTCACTAGTAGTAGCTAGTAGTAGCTAGTAGTCACTAGTAGTAACTAGTAGTCACTAGTAGTAGCTAGTAGTAGCTAGTAGTCACTAGTAGTAGCTAGTAGTCACTAGTAGTAGCTAGTAGTCACTAGTAGTAGCTAGTAGTAGCTAGTAGTCACTAGTAGTAGCTAGTAGTCACTAGTAGTCACTAGTAGTAGCTAGTAGTCACTAGTAGTAGCTAGTAGTAGCTAGTAGTAGTAACTAGTAGTCACTAGTAGTAGCTAGTAGTAGCTAGTAGTAGCTAGTAGTCACTAGTAGTAGCTAGTAGTCACTAGTAGTAGCTAGTAGTCACTAGTAGTAACTAGTAGTCACTAGTAGGATCTACTAGTAACTAGTAGTCACTAGTAGTAGCTAGTAGTAGCTAGTAGTCACTAGTAGTAGCTAGTAGTAGCTAGTAGTCACTAGTAGTAACTAGTAGTCACTAGTAGTAGCTAGTAGTCACTAGTAGTAACTAGTAGTCACTAGTAGTAGCTAGTAGTAGCTAGTAGTCACTAGTAGTAACTAGTAGTCACTAGTAGTAACTAGTAGTCACTAGTAGTAGCTAGTAGTAACTAGTAGTCACTAGTAGTAGCTAGTAGTCACTAGTAGTAGCTAGTAGTAGCTAGTAGTAGCTAGTAGTCACTAGTAGTAGCTAGTAGTAGCTAGTAGTCACTAGTAGTAGCTAGTAGTCACTAGTAGTAGCTAGTAGTAGCTAGTAGTCACTAGTAGTAGCTAGTAGTCACTAGTAGTCACTAGTAGTAGCTAGTAGTAGCTAGTAGTCACTAGTAGTAGCTAGTAGTAGCTAGTAGTAGCTATTAGTCACTATTAGTCACTGGTAGAAGCTAGTAGTCACTAGTAGTAGCTAGTAGTAGCTAGTAGTAACTAGTAGTCACTAGTAGTAGCTAGTAGTAGCTAGTAGTCACTAGTAGTAGCTAGTAGTAGCTAGTAGTCACTAGTAGTAGCTAGTAGTAGCTAGTAGTCACTAGTAGTAGCTAGTAGTAGCTTGTAGTAGCTAGTAGTCACTAGTAGTAGCTAGTAGTCACTAGTAGTAGCTAGTAGTAGCTAGTAGTCACTAGTAGTAGCTAGTAGTCACTAGTAGTAGCTAGTAGTAGCTAGTAGTAGCTATTAGTCACTATTAGTCACTAGTAGTAGCTAGTAGTCACTGGCCTTCCCTGTGGCTCAGTTGGTAGAGCATAGTGTTTGCAATGCCAGGGTTGTGGGTTTGATTCCCACAGGGGGCCAGCACAAAAAAATTGAAATAAGATGCATGAAATGAAATGTATGTATTCACTACTGTAAAAAATTTAAATAAAAATGCATGAAATGAAATGTATGTATACACTACTACTCTGGATAAGAGCTTCTGCTAAATGACTAAAATGTAAAAAAAAATGTAGTTGTCATTAGTAGTAGCTAGTAGTAGCTAGTAGTAGCTAGTAGTCGCTAGTAGTCGCTAGTAGTCGCTAGTAGTCGCTAGTAGTCGGTAGTAGTCATTAGTAGTAGCTAGTAGTCGCTAGTAGTCACTAGTAGTAGCTGGTAGTATATATATGTTAGCCCTGTGGAAGAGGCAGCTGAGTTAGCTGATATTGTTATATATATATATATATATATATATATATATATATATATATATATATATATATATGTTAGCCCTGTGGAAGAGACAGCTGAGTTAGCCCTGTGGGAACACATGGTTTAGTTTTGGACCTGAAAGTAATTTAAACAAAACAGATTTTCATGCAAGTTTCCATCAATTTGGTATCGGCACTCTAGTCAACAGAATATAGTTTACATGATTGTCAGGACTAATCCCGCTCCTCCACCCAGACGCTCGTTTGTCACAAGTAGTAGGTAGAAGTCGCCAGTTTACTCATTATTACGCACACCGGTCACCATCGTTACACGCACCTGCGCCTCACGAGACTCACCTGGACTCCCATCACCTTCCTGATTACATCCCTTATATCTGTCACTCCCTTTTGGTTCTTTGTTATTGATTCTGTTTCAGAGTTTCATGTCTGTGTGCTACTCGTGGTTCTTGTTCCATGTTTCATTTATTATTAAATTCACTCCCTGTACTTGCTTGCTGACTCCCAGGTGCTCAATGATGAGATTATTATTATGGCTAAAAGATCAAGATTTTTTTTATTATTATTTTTTACTTGTCAAGAAGGAAAGCCAAGCATTGATCATCATGTCACCAGAATAAGACCCTGAATATTTATTGAAAGAAGCATCAGATCCCTTTCATCACCCTGTTCACCATATTTTATTTCATTTTATAAACGGCATGGTTTCCCGAATCGTAGTGGGAGGACACAACAACACATCATCGCTTGACTCTGAAGTTTACTTCGAAAATGATGGTTATTAGATCAATATTTGCGCAGAAAAGTATTTCCACCCACATTTTCTCGCATAATTCATTTTACCGGCTGCAAAAAAAATATAAGCAATTTAGAAAGTTTACCAACAAAATGTTTTTGTTTCGATTAGGCTGGTCATGACATTATTTATGTACGGTACTTTACTCACATTAAAAGGTTTGATGGAAACGTGGCTAATGTCAGTCTTTCTTCCTTACATTGGCTGACTCACTGTTGGAATTAAAGCCCTTGGCTTAAGTGACCTGTGACAAATTAGTTTAGTTGATCTCCTTGCTCCTCTCTCTCTCTCTTTCTCTCTTCTTCCCTCTTTCTCTCTTCTTCCCTCTTTCTGTCTCCCCTCCTCTCTCCTTCTACCTTCCCTCTCTTCCCGCTTGTTCCCTCTCTCTCCCACCCCTCCTCACTCCCTCTTCCCTCCAACAACCCTCCCTCCCTCCACCTTAAACTCTCTCTCTCTCTCTCTCTCTCTCTCTCTCTCTCTCAGCTTGGTGTTAACTGTGGAGAGAGATGGCAGGAGGGAGAGAGATGGCAGGAGGGAGAGAGATGGCAGGAGGGAGAGAGATGGCAGGAGGGAGAGAGATGGCGGGGGAGAGGGAGAGAGATGGCGAGGGAGAGAGATGGCGGGGGAGAGGGAGAGAGATGGCGGGGGAGAGGGAGAGAGATGGCAGGAGGGAGAGAGATGGCAGGAGGGAGAGAGATGGCAGGAGGGAGAGAGAGAGGAGGGAGAGAGATGGCGGGAGGGAGAGAGATGGCAGGAGGGAGAGAGATGGCAGGAGGGAGAGAGATGGCAGGAGGGAGAGAGATGGCAGGAGGGAGAGAGATGGCAGGAGGGAGAGAGATGGCAGGAGGGAGAGAGATGGCGGGAGGGAAAGAGATGGCAGGAGGGAAAGAGATGGCAGGAGGGAGAGAGATGGCAGGAGGGAGAGAGATGGCAGGAGGGAGAGAGATGGCAGGAGGGAGTATAGTCTACCCACACTCAGATTCCCAGAGGCAGCGTGTTCGTGTGTGTGTGTGTGTGTGGGAGGGTGTGTGTGGGAGGGTGTCCATGTGTGTTCGTGTGTGTGTGTGCATGTCCGTGTGTGTGTGTGGGAGGGTGTGTGTGTCCGTGTGTGTGTGTGTGTGTGGGAGGGTGTGTGCGTGTATGTGTGTGGGTGTGTGTGGGAGGGTGTGTGCGTGTGTGTGTGTGTGTGTGTGCATGTGCGTGTCTGTGTGTGTGGGAGGGTGTGCGTATCCGTGTGTGTGTGTGTGTGTGTGTGTGTGTGTGTGTGTGTGTGTGTGTGTGTGTGTGTGTGTGTGTGTGTGGGAGGGTGTGTGCGTGTGTGTGTGCGTGTCCGTGTGTGTGTGCGTGTCCGTGTGTGTGTGTGTGTATATGTGTGTGTGTGTGTGTGTGTGTGTGTGTGTGTGTGTGTGTGTGTGGGAGAGGGTGTGTTATACAAAGTGTTGACAGTAACACAAGGCCCCCAACATGGCTGGCCTGTGCTGTCGTCACCATGGTTACTCTGATTCCGCTGCGGGACCCCTCAGGCCATGCTGTGTAGTTTATTACAGGAAGTGCTCAGTGCGCCGTCATGGCAGCGGGGTTTAATAACGGCGAACGGTGACAGGTATTAACACAGACAGACAAGAGTAGGTGTGGGGAGAGCAAACGCAAGCTATTCCACACATCATATAGTGTGCTACCTTAGAGTACATGGGTCAAACGTAGTGTTATAGGGAATAGGGTGCATTTGGGATGCATTTAGTGTGTCTGGTATTGGTCCCAAGCTATCACTGTACGCCAAGTCCCTCTGGTTCCATTCTGCTTCCTAGCACCTCGCCCCCTGAAACCTTCAATGTGAACTATTTACTCTGATACTACTGTGCCTTCAGAAAATATACATTATACATTATACATTTTGTTGTGTTACAAAAGACGGATTAAAATGGATTTATTATATATATATATATATTTTTTTTTTATTCAACGATCTACACAAGATACTCTGTGATGTCAAAGTGTGTAAGTCTCTAAGGGCACAACTGGACTGTACATTATGTGCCTATTAAATAATAATATTATATTATATTCTTTAAAAACAAAATTATTCAAGGTTTGTCAAGATGATTGTTGATCATTGTTAGACAGCCATTTTCATGTCTTTTCGTACATTGTCAAGACGATTTATGTCAAAACTGTATCTAGGCCACTCAGGAATATTAAATGTCGTCTTGGTAAGCTGCTCCGGTGTAGATTTGGCCTTGTGTTTTAGGTTATTGTCCTGCCGAAAGGTGAATTCATCTCCAGTGTAGATTTGGCCTTGTGTTTTAGGTTATTGTCCTGCTGAAAGGTGAATTTATCAGTGTCTGTTGGAAAGCAGACTGATCCAAGTTTCCTCAAGGATGTGGCCTTGAGCTTAGGTCTATTCTGTTTTATTTATTTTTTATCCTAAAAAACATGTTAGTCCTTGATGATGACAAACGTACCCATTAATCCATCCTAAATTATATTATATCTCTGTAACTGTTTTTAAAGTCACCATTGGCCTCATGTTGAAATCCCTGAGAGGTTTCCTTACTCTCCGGCAACTGAGTTAAGAATGGCGCATGTATCTTTGTAGTGACCTGGGTGTATTGATACACCATCCAAAGTGTAATTAATAACTTCACCATGTTCAAAGGGATATTCAATGTCAGGTTTCTTCTTCACCCCATCTTCCACATATTTATCAATTTTAAATTCAGGCTGTAGCACAAGAAAATTGTTAAAAACAGTCGAGGGGTATGAATACATTCTGAAGGCACTGTATCTGGCATATTAATGCACGTAAAAAAAAAAATGTATTGCTGAACACCCGGAATGTTGTCATGTTTTTCTGCAGTGATGGTTACCATAATAAGGAATTAAAGCTTTATTTAAATGTTATGTTCATGTCATGATTACTTTGATTTGACCACTGATTGGATAATAACAGCTTGTCAAGTATGCCACGACATCATTTAACACTTCCGAGCCTTATGCTAAAACTGACATATGTATTTAGCTTGAGTGGGCTTATTAAAGGAACATTTCATCTTTTGTGTATCAGCTTGTGTCTGTGTTTTAGGTGGTTATAGATGTAGACTGTAGGGTATATCAGTGACTGTGTTTCTCTGTGGGATTAAATGCTAGCTGTGGTCTAATGGCAGAATATCTCAGCTCCGCTATGCTGCTAATTAAATGCTAGCTGTATTCTAATGGTAGAATATCTCAGCTCCGCTATGCTGCTAATTAAATGCTAGCTGTGTTCTAATGGCAGAGTATCTCAGCTCCGCTATGCTGCTAATTAAATGCTAGCTGTATTCTAATGGTAGAATATCTCAGCTCCGCTATGCTGCTAATTAAATGCTAGCTGTATTCTAATGGTAGAATATCTCAGCTCCGCTATGCTGCTAATTAAATGTTAGCTGTATTCTAATGGTAGAATATCTCAGCTCCGCTATGCTGCTAATTAAATGCTAGTTGTATTCTAATGGTAGAAAATCTCAGCTCTGCTGTGTCGCTATATGCTTGGTTTGAGAGAAGGCCAATGAGCTGCCTAGACCAGTTGATATCTCTCTCTCTCTCTGTTTATTGAAGTGTAAAGTGTGTATTCTGAGACTGCTGCCACCGGACAGGAAACAGTTGTAATATTATGTCTGTCAGGCCATAGATCTGAGGCAATGAGAGATGGACATGTGCACTGCACAATTGTACGACTTTTCTTTGATATCGCTCCCTCTCTTCTCGCTTTCTCTTTCTAAATCCCTCTTCCTTTTCTCTTATTTCTACCCCTGCACATTCTTTCAATCCTTTGTTTCCATTTTCACTCTTTCAGACACACCATTTCCCTAGAGCTTTCAATCCCTCTCTCCATCCCTCTCCATCCCTCTCTCCATCCCTTTCTCTCTCCATCCCTTTCTCTCTCCATCCCTTTCTCTCTCCATCCCTAACTCCCTCTCCCTCTCTCTCTCCATCCATCTCTCTCTCCATTCATCTCTCTCTCCATCCCTCTCTTTCTACATCCCTCTCTCTCTCTCCATCCCTCTTTCTCTTCATCCCTCTCTCTCTCCATCCCTCTTTCTCTACATCCCTCTCTCTCTCTCCATCCCTCTCTCTGCATCCATCCATCTCTCTCCATCCCTCTCTGACCTCCCCTCCCCCTCTGACCTCCCCTCCCCCTATCCCTCTCTCCATCCCTCTCTCTCTCATCCCTCTCTCTCTCTCCATCCCTCTCTGTCCTTCCCTCTCTCTCTCTCATCCCTCTCTCTCTCTCCATCCCTCTCTGTCCTTCCCCATCCCTCTCTCCATCCCTCTCTCTCCATTCATCTCTCTCTCCATCCCTCTCTCTCTACATCCCTCTCTCTTTCCATCTCTCTCTCTCCATCTCTCTCTCCATCTCTAACTCCATCCCTAAAACAGTATTAAAATGTGTAACCAACTTTAGATAATGCTGCTTCTCTACACAGCTACCTCTCGATGCTTCTCTACACAGCTACCTCTCTGCTTCTCTACCCAGCTACCTCGCTGCTTCTCTACCCAGCTACCTCTCGCTGCTTCTCTACACAGCTACCTCTCTGCTTCTCTACCCAGCTACCTCTCGCTGCTTCTCACACAGCTACCTCTCTGCTTCTCTACCCAGCTACCTCTCGCTGCTTCTCACACAGCTACCTCTCTGCTTCTCTACACAGCTACCTCTCGCTGCTTCTCTACACAGCTACCTCTCTGCTTCTCTACCCAGCTACCTCTCGCTGCTTCTCACACAGCTACCTCTCTGCTTCTCTACCCAGCTACCTCTCGCTGCTTCTCACACAGCTACCTCTCTGCTTCTCTACACAGCTACCTCTCGCTGCTTCTCTACCCAGCTACCTCTCGCTGCTTCTCACACAGCTACCTCTCGCTGCTTCTCTACACAGCTACCTCTCGCTGCTTCTCACACAGCTACCTCTCTGCTTCTCTACACAGCTACCTCTCGCTGCTTCTCTACACAGCTACCTCTCTGCTTCTCTACACAGCTACCTCTCGCTGCTTCTCTACACAGCTACCTCTCGCTGCTTCTCTACACAGCTACCTCTCGCTGCTTCTCTTCACAGCTACCTCTCGCTGCTTCTCTACACAGCTACCTCTCGCTGCTTCTCTACACAGCTACCTCTCGCTGCTTCTCACACAGCTACCTCTCGCTGCTTCTCTACCCAGCTACCTCTCGCTGCTTCTCTACACAGCTACCTCTCGCTGCTTCTCACACAGCTACCTCTCGCTGCTTCTCACACAGCTACCTCTCGCTGCTTCTCTACACAGCTACCTCTCGCTGCTTCTCACACAGCTACCTCTCGCTGCTTCTCTACCCAGCTACCTCTCGCTGCTTCTCTACACAGCTACCTCTCGCTGCTTCTCTACACAGCTACCTCTCGCTGCTTCTCACACAGCTACCTCTCGCTGCTTCTCTACACAGCTATCTCTCGCTGCGTCTCTACACAGATACCTCACTGCTTCTCTTCATTGATTAATCTGTTATCTTCTTCGGGCTAGGTGGCAGTATTCGGAGGTTTGGATGAATGAGGTTCCCAAAGTAAACTGCCTGTTACTTAGGCCCAGAAGCTAGGATATGCATATCATTGGTGGTATTGGATAGAAAACACTCTGACGTTTCTAAAACTGTTAAAATAATGTCTGTGAGTATAACAAAACTGACATGGCAGGTGAAAACCCGAGGAGAATCCATCCAGAATTAATTTTTTTTTGGAGGTCACAGTCTATTGAAATGCTTGTTTAAGGGAGATTCAAAGGAATACCTCCCAGATTGCAGTTCCTATGGCTTCCACTAGATATCAACAGTCTTTAGAAAGGGTTTCAGGCTTGTTTTTTTTTTAAATTACTTAGTAATTGTAGTTTTTCAAGGTTTCTCTCATTTTGGACTGTAGTGTTGTGTTGCACTTGGATGAAGGTGCGCACTTCGTTGTTTATCTCCGGTATTGAACATACTACATTCCGTCTTAAATTGTATCATTTATTTACATATTAGGGTACCTGAGGATTGATTAGAACGTTCTTTGACTTGTTTGGACGAAGTTTATTGGTAACGTTTGGGATTCCTTTGTATGCATGTTGAACGAGTGGAACGGGTGGATTACTGAATCAAATGCGCTGACTGACTTTTTTGTGTTATAAAGAAGGACTTTATCGAACAAAACGACCATTTGTTGTGTAGCTGGGATCCTTGGGATTGCAAACAGAGGAAGATCTTCAAAGATAAGTAATTTATTTTATCCTTATTTCTGACTTTTGTGATGCCTCTGCTGGTTTGGATTTTTTTTTTTATGCTTTTGTGTGCGGGGCGCTGTCCTCAGATAATCGCATGGTGTGCTTTCGCCGTAAAGCCATTCTGAAATCTGACAACGCGGTTGGATTAACAAGAAGTTAAGCTTTTAAACGATGTATGACACTTGTATGTTCATGAATGTTTAATAATTATGATTTTTTTGTATTTTGAATTTCGCGCTCTGCAATTTCACCGGATGTTGTTGAAGTGGGACGCTAGTGCCCCACTAAGTTTCCCAAATAATTTTTAACTGGTGACATCAATAAGGGATCAGAGCTTTCACCTGGATTCACCTGGTTGTCATGGAAATGTTTTGCACATTCAGTGTAACTCATGGTGCCGGTGAAGGTGGCTTTAAAACCTCTACATTATTACCCGCTATTTCATTCACGTCCTGTTTTCACTCACATCCTGTTTATTATGCAGGCATACTATGATGTCTCAGTGTGTCCTTAGATTGGATGTCTCAGTGAGTCCTTAGATTGGATGTCCCAGTGAGTCCTTAGATTGGATGTCTCAGTGTGTCCTTAGATTGGATGTCTCAGTGAGTCCTTAGATTGGATGTCTCAGTGAGTCCTTAGATTGGATGTCTCAGTGAGTCCTTAGATTGGATGGCCCAGTGTGTCCTTAGATTGGATGGCCCAGTGTGTCCTTAGATTGGATGGCCCAGTGTGTCCTTAGATTGGATGTCTCAGTGTGTCCTTAGATTGGATGCCCCAGTGTGTCCTTAGATTGGATGGCCCAGTGTGTCCTTATATATGATGCCCCAGTGTGTCCTTAGATTGGATGTCCCAGTGTGTCCTTAGATTGGATGTCTCGGTTGATTGGTGTTTACGGCCCTCACCTGTATAATATAACAACTACCTGCTGACGTCAGCTTCTCTAATCTAAATCACTTGGCTCCTGATTGTGTTGGCTGGGACAGATCCCTGACAGAGCTATGGAGAAACAGTGTGTAACCTACGCTCTGCCACGTTCCAATGCTAACAAAACCTGTATTGAGATTAATGGGTATCCAGTGGTCGGCTAGCTACTGTAGCTATTGTTGATTTTGCTGCTCTATTTGACAACGTTAACTGTCCTCCTGACTCTGTGTGTGGTTGTGTGTGTGTGTGTGTGTGTGTGTGTGTGTGTGTGTGTGTGTGTGTGTGTGTGTGTGTGTGTGTGTGTGTGTGTGTGTGTGTGTGTGTGTGTGTGTGTGTGTGTGTGTGTGAGTGTGTACCTGTGTGTGTTCCAGACAGAGAGCTGAGGACCCTGGAGTGCTGCGTTGCCCCATCGTGGATCTCCACCACGTCGTTCAGAGCTGTCTGGAAGAATGCAAACTGGCTGAAAACCACTGAAGAAGACAGAAAAGAAGAAAACAGGAAGATATATGGTTGTTAAACAATTATAAGACCGTATCAAATGATTGCGTCACAGGAAATATAATATAATAATATTGACTTCTTAGGTGATTGCTAAGATCTGAAAAGGTTGGAAAGATAGATGTGAGAGAGAGAGAGAGAGAGAGAGAGAGAGAGAGACAGACAGACAGACAGACAGACAGACAGACAGACAGACAGACAGACAGACAGACAGACAGACAGACAGACAGACAGACAGACAGACAGACACAGAGACAGAGACAGAGACAGAGACAGAGAGACAGAGATAGACTTGACAGTGATCTGGCTCTTGAACTGGTTAGGGCACAATATTTTGCTGACTCATCTAGAAACATCCGTCAGTCTAGGGGTCTGTCATCACTCTCTCTCCATCTCTCCCTCCCGTCCTCCTCCAACATGGCTGCCCATTAGGATGTTGTGTGGTAGTGGTCCCTCCTCCAACATGGCTGCCCATTAGGATGTTGTGTGGTAGTGGTCCCTCCTCCAACATGGCTGCCCATTAGGATGTTGTGTGGTCCCTCCTCCAACATGGCTGCCTATTAGGATGTTGTGTGGTCCCTCCTCCAACATGGCTGCCCATTAGGATGTTGTGTGGTAGTGGTCCCTCCTCCAATATGGCTGCCCATTAGGATGTTGTGTGGTCCCTCCTCCAACATGGCTGCCCATTAGGATGTTGTGTGGTAGTAGTCCCTCCTCCAACATGGCTGCCCATTAGGATGTTGTGTGGTAGTGGTTCCTCCTCCAACATGGCTGCCCATTAGGATGTTGTGTGGTAGTGGTCCCTCCTCCAACATGGCTGCCCATTAGGATGTTGTGTGGTAGTGGTCCCTCCTCCAATATGGCTGCCCATTAGGATGTTGTGTGGTAGTGGTCCCTCCTCCAACATGGCTGCCCATTAGGATGTTGTGTGGTAGTGGTCCCTCCTCCAACATGGCTGCCCATTAGGATGTTGTGTGGTAGTGGTCCCTCCTCCAACATGGCTGCCCATTAGGATGTTGTGTGGTAGTGGTCCCTCCTCCAACATGGCTGGCCATTAGGATGTTGTGTGGTAGTGGCCCCTACTCCAACATGGCTGCCCATTAGGATGTTGTGTGGTAGTGGTCCCTCCTCCAACATGGCCGCCCATTAGGATGTTGTGTGGTAGTGGCCCCTCCTCCAACATGGCTGCCCATTAGGATGTTGTGTGGTAGTGGCCCCTCCTGCAACATGGCTGCCCATTAGGATGTTGTGTGGTCCCTCCTCCAACATGGCCACCCATTAGTGTGGTAGGATGTTGTGTGGTCCCTCCTCCAACATGGCTGCCCATTAGGATGTTGTGTGGTTCCTCCTCCAACATGGCTGCCCATTAGGATGTTGTGTGGTCCCTCCTCCAACATGGCTGCCCATTAGGATGTTGTGTGGTTCCTCCTCCAACATGGCTGCCCATTAGGATGTTGTGTGGTCCCTCCTCCAACATGGCTGCCCATTAGGATGTTGTGTGGTAGTAGTCCCTCCTCCAACATGGCTGCCCATTAGGATGTTGTGTGGTCCCTCCTCCAACATGGCTGCCCATTAGGATGTTGTGTGGTTCTTCCTCCAACATGGCTGCCCATTAGGATGTTGTGTGGTTCCTCCTCCAACATGGCTGCCCATTAGGATGTTGTGTGGTAGTGGTTCCTCCTCCAACATGGCTGCCCATTAGGATGTTGTGTGGTAGTGGTCCCTCCTCCAACATGGCTGCCCATTAGGATGTTGTGTGGTAGTGGTTCCTCCTCCAACATGGCTGCCCATTAGGATGTTGTGTGGTCCCTCCTCCAACATGGCTGCCCATTAGGATGTTGTGTGGTAGTGGTCCCTCCTCCAACATGGCTGCCCATTAGGATGTTGTGTGGTAGGAGTCCCTCCTCCAACATGGCTGCCCATTAGGATGTTGTGTGGTAGTGGTCCCTCCTCCAACATGGCTGCCCATTAGGATGTTGTGTGGTCCCTCCTCCAACATGGCTGCCCATTAGGATGTTGTGTGGTAGTGGTCCCTCCTCCAACATGGCCGCCCATTAGGATGTTGTGTGGTAGTGGCCCCTCCTCCAACATGGCTGCCCATTAGGATGTTGTGTGGTAGTGGTCCCTCCTCCAACATGGCTGCCCATTAGGATGTTGTGTGGTAGTGGTCCCTCCTCCAACATGGCTGCCCATTAGGATGTTGTGTGGTAGTGGTCCCTCCTCCAACATGGCTGCCCATTAGGATGTTGTGTGGTAGTAGTCCCTCCTCCAACATGGCTGCCCATTAGGATGTTGTGTGGTAGTAGTCCCTCCTCCAACATGGCTGCCCATTAGGATGTTGTGTGGTAGTGGTTCCTCCTCCAACATGGCTGCCCATTAGGATGTTGTGTGGTCCCTCCTCCACCATGGCTGCCCATTAGGATGTTGTGTGGTAGTGGTCCCTCCTCCAACATGGCTGCCCATTAGGATGTTGTGTGGTTCCTCCTCCAACATGGCTGCCCATTAGGATGTTGTGTGGTAGTGGTCCCTCCTCCAATATGGCTGCCCATTAGGATGTTGTGTGGTCCCTCCTCCAATATGGTTGCCCATTAGGATGTTGTGTGGTAGTAGTCCCTCCTCCAACATGGCTGCCCATTAGGATGTTGTGTGGTAGTGGTTCCTCCTCCAACATGGCTGCCCATTAGGATGTTGTGTGGTAGTGGTCCCTCCTCCAACATGGCTGCCCATTAGGATGTTGTGTGGTAGTGGTCCCTCCTCCAATATGGCTGCCCATTAGGATGTTGTGTGGTAGTGGTCCCTCCTCCAACATGGCTGCCCATTAGGATGTTGTGTGGTAGTGGTCCCTCCTCCAACATGGCTGCCCATTAGGATGTTGTGTGGTAGTGGTCCCTCCTCCAACATGGCTGCCCATTAGGATGTTGTGTGGTAGTGGTCCCTCCTCCAACATGGCTGGCCATTAGGATGTTGTGTGGTAGTGGCCCCTACTCCAACATGGCTGCCCATTAGGATGTTGTGTGGTAGTGGTCCCTCCTCCAACATGGCCGCCCATTAGGATGTTGTGTGGTAGTGGCCCCTCCTCCAACATGGCTGCCCATTAGGATGTTGTGTGGTAGTGGCCCCTCCTGCAACATGGCTGCCCATTAGGATGTTGTGTGGTCCCTCCTCCAACATGGCCACCCATTAGGATGTTGTGTGGTAGTAGTCCCTCCTCCAACATGGCTGCCCCTTAGGATGTTGTGTGGTAGTGGTCCCTCCTCCAACATGGCTGCCCATTAGGATGTTGTGTGGTAGTGGTCCCTCCTCCAACATGGCTGCCCATTAGGATGTTGTGTGGTAGTGGTCCCTCCTCCAACATGGCCGCCCATTAGGATGTTGTGTGGTAGTGGTTCCTCCTCCAACATGGCTGCCCATTAGGATGTTGTGTGGTAGTGGTCCCTCCTCCAACATGGCTGCCCATTAGGATGTTGTGTGGTCCCTCCTCCACCATGGCTGCCCATTAGGATGTTGTGTGGTAGTGGTCCCTCCTCCAACATGGCTGCCCATTAGGATGTTGTGTGGTTCCTCCTCCAACATGGCTGCCCATTAGGATGTTGTGTGGTAGTAGTCCCTCCTCCAACATGGCTGCCCATTAGGATGTTGTGTGGTAGTGGTTCCTCCTCCAACATGGCTGCACATTAGGATGTTGTGTGGTCCCTCCTCCAACATGGCTGCCCATTAGGATGTTGTGTGGTTCCTCCTCCAACATGGCTGCCCATTAGGATGTTGTGTGGTCCCTCCTCCAACATGGCTGCCCATTAGGATGTTGTGTGGTTCCTCCTCCAACATGGCTGCCCATTAGGATGTTGTGTGGTCCCTCCTCCAACATGGCTGCCCATTAGGATGTTGTGTGGTAGTAGTCCCTCCTCCAACATGGCTGCCCATTAGGATGTTGTGTGGTCCCTCCTCCAACATGGCTGCCCATTAGGATGTTGTGTGGTTCTTCCTCCAACATGGCTGCCCATTAGGATGTTGTGTGGTTCCTCCTCCAACATGGCTGCCCATTAGGATGTTGTGTGGTAGTGGTTCCTCCTCCAACATGGCTGCCCATTAGGATGTTGTGTGGTAGTGGTCCCTCCTCCAACATGGCTGCCCATTAGGATGTTGTGTGGTAGTGGTTCCTCCTCCAACATGGCTGCCCATTAGGATGTTGTGTGGTCCCTCCTCCAACATGGCTGCCCATTAGGATGTTGTGTGGTAGTGGTCCCTCCTCCAACATGGCTGCCCATTAGGATGTTGTGTGGTAGGAGTCCCTCCTCCAACATGGCTGCCCATTAGGATGTTGTGTGGTAGTGGTCCCTCCTCCAACATGGCTGCCCATTAGGATGTTGTGTGGTCCCTCCTCCAACATGGCTGCCCATTAGGATGTTGTGTGGTAGTGGTCCCTCCTCCAACATGGCCGCCCATTAGGATGTTGTGTGGTAGTGGCCCCTCCTCCAACATGGCTGCCCATTAGGATGTTGTGTGGTAGTGGTCCCTCCTCCAACATGGCTGCCCATTAGGATGTTGTGTGGTAGTGGTCCCTCCTCCAACATGGCTGCCCATTAGGATGTTGTGTGGTAGTGGTCCCTCCTCCAACATGGCTGCCCATTAGGATGTTGTGTGGTAGTAGTCCCTCCTCCAACATGGCTGCCCATTAGGATGTTGTGTGGTAGTAGTCCCTCCTCCAACATGGCTGCCCATTAGGATGTTGTGTGGTAGTGGTTCCTCCTCCAACATGGCTGCCCATTAGGATGTTGTGTGGTCCCTCCTCCACCATGGCTGCCCATTAGGATGTTGTGTGGTAGTGGTCCCTCCTCCAACATGGCTGCCCATTAGGATGTTGTGTGGTTCCTCCTCCAACATGGCTGCCCATTAGGATGTTGTGTGGTAGTAGTCCCTCCTCCAACATGGCTGCCCATTAGGATGTTGTGTGGTAGTGGTTCCTCCTCCAACATGGCTGCACATTAGGATGTTGTGTGGTCCCTCCTCCAACATGGCTGCCCATTAGGATGTTGTGTGGTTCCTCCTCCAACATGGCTGCCCATTAGGATGTTGTGTGGTCCCTCCTCCAACATGGCTGCCCATTAGGATGTTGTGTGGTTCCTCCTCCAACATGGCTGCCCATTAGGATGTTGTGTGGTCCCTCCTCCAACATGGCTGCCCATTAGGATGTTGTGTGGTAGTAGTCCCTCCTCCAACATGGCTGCCCATTAGGATGTTGTGTGGTCCCTCCTCCAACATGGCTGCCCATTAGGATGTTGTGTGGTTCTTCCTCCAACATGGCTGCCCATTAGGATGTTGTGTGGTTCCTCCTCCAACATGGCTGCCCATTAGGATGTTGTGTGGTAGTGGTCCCCTCCTCCAACATGGCTGCCCATTAGGATGTTGTGTGGTAGTGGTCCCTCCTCCAACATGGCTGCCCATTAGGATGTTGTGTGGTAGTGGTTCCTCCTCCAACATGGCTGCCCATTAGGATGTTGTGTGGTCCCTCCTCCAACATGGCTGCCCATTAGGATGTTGTGTGGTAGTGGTCCCTCCTCCAACATGGCTGCCCATTAGGATGTTGTGTGGTAGTAGTCCCTCCTCCAACATGGCTGCCCATTAGGATGTTGTGTGGTAGTGGTCCCTCCTCCAACATGGCTGCCCATTAGGATGTTGTGTGGTCCCTCCTCCAACATGGCTGCCCATTAGGATGTTGTGTGGTAGTGGTCCCTCCTCCAACATGGCCGCCCATTAGGATGTTGTGTGGTAGTGGCCCCTCCTCCAACATGGCTGCCCATTAGGATGTTGTGTGGTAGTGGTCCCTCCTCCAACATGGCTGCCCATTAGGATGTTGTGTGGTAGTGGTCCCTCCTCCAACATGGCTGCCCATTAGGATGTTGTGTGGTAGTGGTCCCTCCTCCAACATGGCTGCCCATTAGGATGTTGTGTGGTAGTAGTCCCTCCTCCAACATGGCTGCCCATTAGGATGTTGTGTGGTAGTAGTCCCTCCTCCAACATGGCTGCCCATTAGGATGTTGTGTGGTAGTGGTTCCTCCTCCAACATGGCTGCCCATTAGGATGTTGTCCGAACAGATAGACCGGGGAGAATGAAGCAGAAGGGTTTGTGGTTTTACCCTGCCTCAGGTCTCTCCATCTTCATCTCCATCTTTAGACCAGGGCCCTATGGGGAATGGCACCCTATTCCCTATCTAGTGCACTACTTTAGACCAGGGCCCTATGGGGAATGGCTCCCTATTCCCTATCTAGTGCACTACTTTAGACCAGGGCCCATAAGGTGCACTGTATAGGGTATTTTGAGCCATTTTGGATGCAGGTGGACAGATCTGAGGCAGGGTGCTCTGTCATTAGACGGGGACAAATGCAAATGGGAGCCTTAATTATGTTGTATTTCCCCATGTGTTTGACTCCGCAGGGTGAAAGAGTGAGGAGGGGAAAGGTAGGGAAGGAGGGATTGACGGATGGATGGAGGTTCACCAGCCCTGAAGAAACACAAGGTGAATACCTGATTATCACCCTGCACCCTCTGAGAGAGATGGAGGGAGGAAGGAGAGGAGGGGGAGAGTGTGTGTGTGGCTGTGATTCGCACGTTGACCTTGATTGTCACGACTCTTGTCCTTGAGGCAGAACTTAGCGATTTCCCCCTTAGATAGGCCAGCTGCAAAGTCAAAATTGGTTATATTTGTAAAAAATAATTGAAGGTTAGGTTTAGGTTTAATCGGGTTAGCAGTGTGTATAAGGTTAGGGTTTAAGGTAAGATTTGATGACTTTGTTCCAGCTAAGAGCCAGTGTTGCCTCCAGAACAAAAACTCTGACCTGCGTGTGATTCTGAGAGATGGTGCCACTGGGATCTGCTCAGACCTCCCAGCAGACAGACAGGTTAAAGGTTATGTGGGGGCACAGCATTTTCAAATGACATTACCAGGAAGTGGACCGAAGCTTTCAAACACAGAGAGTTGCTACATTCTGTGTTCTTCCTTCTGTATGGTTTGACAGATGCTCAAACTCTTTTGCAGGACATCATAAGGGGTGTGTGATGATGATGGTGTGTGTGTGTGTGTGTGTGTGTGTGTGTGTGTGTGTGTGTGTGTGTGTGTGTGTGTGTGTGTGTGTGTGTGTGTGTGTGTGTGTGTGTGTGTGTGTGTGTGTGTAAGAGAGAGAGAGAGAGAGAGACGTAGACATTGTGTCAGGGTAAGGAGTGAAATACTCTGTCTGTTCCTGAGAGTGGTAATATTTGTCCGAGACATACAAAGGACAACATAATGAATTCTCCCCCATTATATCAAACAATTACTGTGAGGTTTCTGAGAGGGAGGGTGGTAGGATGAAGTGTCCCTAGAAGTTATTACATTAGATTATAGGTTCCACTGATCCTAGATCTGTGCCTAAAGGGCAACTTCTACCCAGGAGTGAAAAGATATAGACATGCTTTCTCACCGTAGTCTTTGGGCACGACCACCGAGTACAGACATGTCCGGGCACTGCTGTAGTTGCCAGGGTAACCGGGAGACAAGACCACACCCTCCAACCCTGAATACTGCCCTCCACACAGAGCTAGAAGGAGAGAGGGAGGGACAGACAGACAGACAGACAGACAGACAGACAGACAGACAGACAGACAGACAGACAGACAGACAGACAGACAGACAGACAGACAGACAGACAGACAGACAGACAGACAGACAGAGAGAAGCGTTAGAGATATTCCATTTCTCTGTTTTCCTTCCACCATTCTCTCGTTCCATTGTTGTTAAAGCCTTGTCTGTCGCCGGCTCGGCTGCTGGGTGTCCCTTGTGTTGGCTTGAGTGAAATTGCAATGTTTACTAAGTGTTTCTCTGGGTTAGCTTGGAGAGATGAGGCTTGAGCTGTGTCGCTCACTCTCTCTCTCTATATATATACACACATATATATATATATATATATATATATATATATAAATAAATATACTTTTTTTGTGCTATTTTCACAGCATTATGGGCGCATTAGCTGGCACGAAAGGGCTGAGTTTTGATGAACAAACAAGTTTAAGGTGTGTCGAGGCTTGAACCCTCACTGGCCAATCAAAACACTCTCCATGGCTAAATAGGCGGTCGTTTCTAATTGTGCATTTACGGTATTTTTTGCATTGCGTTGTCATCAACTCCAATTACAATGTTAGTCCGTTATAGCCTAGTTCGTTACATTTCCTACAGAAACAAAATAACAAAATATAGGTCTATCCAATACTTCCTAAATACGCATGTCTTCGATACGGAAATATATATTGTGAAATAGCATTCAAATTGATATAAGTCTACTGTAAAACGATTTATGTCTGATGGTATGGACATTGGCGATACGCAGGATTCAATTCACTAACATCCAAACTTTTCAAAGCAGCTGGAAAAAAAGTCCAATATAAAATGAAATGGGGAATGTCTACTGCTCCTAAATCTACATAGCTATAACCTACAATCTCTATTGATATGGCCATTATTGACTTTGTTTGTTTACCTTTCATGTGGCCAACAGGCTAATGGCCTACAAGCAGATTCAGCACCACGGACAGAGATTTAAATTCCCGCCATGTGACAGTGGAATATACATTTTTTTGGACCAAAAGATAAACCAAAAAAACGATAAGCAGTCTTTTAAAAAATAATTTGTTGTTCCTAAACATGCTGTCACGTCCTGGCCAGTATAAGGGTTAATTGTTTTGTAGTTTGGTCAGGGCGTGGCAGTTATTTGTTTTATGTGGTTCAGGGTGGTGTGTTTTGTTAAAAGGGTGTTTGATTTAGTAATTCCGGGTTTTGGTTTATGTTTAGGTATTTCTATGTGGAGTCTAGTGAGTGTATGTCTATGTTTGGTTAATTGGGGTTGGGACTCTCAGTTGAAGGCAGGTGTTGTCTATCTGCCTTTGATTGAGAGTCCCATATAATAGGGTGTGTTTGTGTTTGGTATTGGTGGGTGATTGTTCTGTGCTTAGCCTTGTGCCTAGTCAGACTGTTTTGTTGTTCGATCGTTCGTGTTTTTGTTATTTTTTGTATGTTCATTTTGAATATAAATAAACGTCAAGATGAGCCTGCACGTACCTGCTGCGTTTTGGTCCTCCTTAACCGACGACAACCGTGACAGAATCACCCACCTTCAAAGGACCAAGCAGCGGAAGAAGGCTGGCAAGGATTGGGAGACCGAGAGTCACCCCCAATAATTTTTTAGGGGGGGGCACAAGGGCTGTGTGATGGGGCAGGAGCTGCCCGCCAGTCAACAGTCGCCAGAGCTGCCCGCCAGTCAACAGTCGCCGGAGCTGCCCGCCAGTCAACAGTCGTCGGAGCTGCCCGCCAGTCAACAGTCGTCGGAGCTGCCCGCCAGTCAACAGTCGTCGGAGCTGCCCGCCAGTCAACAGTCGTCGGAGCTGCCCGCCAGTCAACAGTCGTCGGAGCTGCCCGACAGTCAACAGTCGTCGGAGCTGCCAGCCAGTCAACAGTCGTCGGAGCTGCCCGCCAGTCAACAGTCGTCGGAGCTGCCCGCCAGTCAACAGTCGTCGGAGCTGCCCGCCAGTCAACAGTCGTCGGAGCTGCCCGCCAGTCAACAGTCGTCGGAGCTGCCCGACAGTCAACAGTCGTCGGAGCTGCCCGCCAGTCAACAGTCGTCGGAGCTGCCCGCCAGTCAACAGTCGTCGGAGCTGCCCGCCAGTCAACAGTCGTCGGAGCTGCCCGCCAGTCAACAGTAGTCGGAGCTGCCCGCCAGTCAACAGTCGTCGGAGCTGCCCGCCAGTCAACAGTCGCCCTGAACTGCCGGAGTGGCCAGACTGCCCTGAACTGCCGGAGTGGCCAGACTGCCCTGAACTGCAGGAGTGGCCAGACTGCCCTGAACTGCAGGAGTGGCCAGACTGCCCTGAACTGCCGGAGCGGCCAGACTGCCCTGAACTGCCGGAGCGGCCAGACTGCCCTGAACTGCCGGAGCGGCCAGACTGCCCTGAACTGCCGGAGCGGCCAGACTGCCCTGAACTGCCGGAGCGGCCAGACTGCCCTGAACTGCCGGAGCGGCCAGACTGCCCTGAACTGCCGGAGCGGCCAGACTGCCCTGAACTGCCGGAGCGGCCAGACTGCCCTGAACTGCCCCGAGCGGCCAGACTGCCCAGACTGTCCCGAGCGGCCAGACTGCCCAGACTGTCCCGAGCGGCCAGACTGCCCAGACTGTCCCGAGCGGCCAGACTGCCCAGACTGTCCCGAGCGGCCAGACTGCCCAGACTGTCCCGAGCGGTCAGACTGCCCAGACTGTCCCGAGCGGCCAGACTGTCCCGAGCTGCCAGACTGCCCAGACTGTCCCGAGTTGCCAGACTGCCCAGACTGTCCCGAGTTGCCAGACTGCCCAGACTGTCCCGAGTTGCCAGACTGCCCAGACTGTCCCGAGTTGCCAGACTGCCCAGACTGTCCCGAGTTGCCAGACTGCCCAGACTGCCCCGAGTTGCCAGACTGCCCCGAGTTGCCAGACTGCACCCGAGCTGCCAGACTGGCCAGACTGCCCCGAACTGCCAGAGTGGCCCGACTGCCTGGAAAGGCCAGAACCGGAGCCACCTCCTGATATAGGTGGGTTGGGGAGGGGGGGGGTGTAGCACAGTGCCGTCGTTGACGGCAGCCACCCTCCCTTTAGTAAGGGGGAATTTTTGTTTTGTTCTTTGGGGTTGTTGTTTTTGTTTTGTTTTTTGTTTTAAAGGTGCTTCCGGGGTTAGCACCTTTAAGGGGGGGGTACTGTCACGTCCTGGCCAGTATAAGGGTTAATTAGTATTGTAGTTTGGTCAGGACGTGGCAGAGGGTATTTGTTTTATGTGGTTCAGGGTGGTGTGTTTGTTTAAAGGGTGTTTGATTTAGTATTTCCGGGTTTTTGGTTGATGGTCTATGTTTATGTATTTCTATGTGTAGTCTGGTGAGTGTGTTCTATGTTTGGTTAATTGGGGTTGGGACTCTCAGTTGAAGGCAGGTGTTGTCTATCTGCCTTTGATTGAGAGTCCCATATATTAGGGTGTGTTTGTGTTTGTTATTGGTGGGTGATTGTTCTGTGTTTCACCTTGTGCCTTACCAGACTGTTTTTTTGTTGATCGGTCATGTTTTGTTATTTTTGTACGTTCATTTTGAATATAAATAAAAGTCAAGATGAGCCTACACGTACCTGCTGCGTTTTGGTCCTCCTTCACCGACGACAACCGTGACACATGCTTCCTACAGTCACTGACACAATTAATGCAATGGGCATCACACATAATCCAAACTCAAAAATAATGTCTAATATAATATTTAAAAAACAGAGGAATGTCTGTTGATTGTTTTGCTGCTCGTGATATTGTAATAAACCATTGGTGATGTACATAAGGCTACTGAGTGCAGCTTCACTGGCAAAACCAACGGCAAAACCAAATTCGTTACCGGTAAGACCAGCTTTTGGTCAGTCTTAAAATATCTCTAGTTGCACTGACAGAAATAGGCATATTGAAAAATGTTTTTAAGGAAACTGTCACGTCCTGACCAGTATAAGGGGTTATTTGTTATTGTAGTTTGGTCAGGGCGTGGCAGGGCGTGTTTGTTTTATGTGTTTCTTTTTTTTTGGTTTATGTTCTATGTTAGTATATTTCTATGTTTGTTCTAGTGTGTCTATTTCTATGTTTAAGTTTCTTGGGTTGACCTTCAATTGGAGGCAGCTGTTCCTCGTTGCCTCTAATTGAAGGTCCTATTTAGTAGGTGTGTTTTTCCATGGGTTTTGTGGGTAGTTGTCTCCGTGTATTGTCAGTGAACCTTACAGGACTGTTTTTCGTCGTTTGTTTAGTATAAGTGTTTTTGTTTTTTTCAATAAAAGAAGATGAGCTTACATATACCCACTGCGTTTTGGTCCACTCACTACGACGCATATGACAGAAATACCTGAAAACAATTCATCCCTCCCAGCACAGCGCAAGTGAGCTGCTGACAGGTAATTGCCGTACCTGGAGTAAGGGCTGGAAAATGACAGTGCCAGTTTTGACATAACACTTACGCCTCCTGACTGGAGCCCGAAAATAGAGCCCCAAGAAGCTTTTATCAGCCACGCAGCATAGAGCCACGGCAGGTATCATGTTCGGTTGAAACAGAAAGGTAAGGCAGGTATCATGTTAGGTCGAAGCAAAAAAAAGAATGGCAGGTATCATGTTAGGTTGAAACAGAAAGGTAAGGCAGGTATCATGTTAGGTTGAAACAGAAAGGTAAGGCAGGTATCATGTTAGGTTGAAGCAGAAAAAGAATGGCAGGTATCTTGTTAGGTTGAAGAAGAAAGGTAAGGCAGGTATCATGTTAGGTTGAAGTGGAAATACTGTATAGGGGACTCTAGAGATACAGGAAGTCCTGTTAGTTAGGATTAAACACGTTGGCACACAACCCTACAGAATATGCATCAGCACACTCACATATACACTACCGGTCAAAGGGTTTTCTTTATTTTTACTATTTTCTACATTGTAGAATAATAGTGAAGACATCAAAACTATAAAATAACACATGGAATCATGTAATAAAAAAAGTATCAAACAAATCAAAATATATTTTATATTTGAGATTCTTCAAAGTTTCCACCCTTTGCATTGATGACAGCTTTGCACACTCTTCGCATTCTCTCAACCAGCTTCACAAGGTAGTCACCTGGAATGCATTTCAATTAACCGGTGAGCATTCTTAAAAGTTAATTTGTTGGAATTTATTTCCTTCTTAATGTGTTTGAGCCTATCAGTTATGTTGTGACAAGGTAGGGGGGTATACAGAAGATAGCCCAGTTTTCATTAATGTTCTAGATGTATGCATTTTATCATTTATATTTATATAATTGCTTGTACTTATAAAGTGACACAATAAATACAATTGTTCACAAAAATATGTTGGTATGTTACTATGATATCAGTATTTTATGTTTTCTAACACTAATTTTCGAAAAAAAACGGTATGTTACCTATGCCGATGTTATTTTTTGGAGGGGGGGGGGTGTTTATGTCTGACCCCATGATGCAGGTTTTGGTACATTACCTATGCAGATGGGTTTCTGTTTATTCCAGGAGGGCTTGCTGTCTGACCCCATGATGCAGGTCAAAGTGGGGTCTCCTTCCAGAGTATATCCACTATCACAGTAGTAGGTGGTGGTTGAACCCAGCTTAAGGTCAGCTCCTACCCTGGTACCGTTCCTCACCACCCCCGGCTCAAAGCATGACTCTCTAGGGTTCTCTGAGAGAGAGAGAGAGAGAGAGACAGAGAGACAGAGAGGGAGAGAGGAGAAAGAGAGAGAGTGAGCGAGTGAGAGATGTGTTAATCAGACTAGATAAGAATAAGAAAATAAGCTTTGAGGTCAACGGATATCTGTGGAGAGGGACAGAGAGTTGGTTTGTCAAAACTAGACAGAATGAGACAAGAAACCACGGCTCAAAAGTATGACTCTCTATGGTTCTGTCAGGCTACTGGTAAGAAGTCAGGTACAGGAGAGAGGAGAGTTGTGATCAGGCGCAAACTTTAATTGGCAGAAGTAAGAACAGACGGACGCAACTGCGTCAAAAACCTCCAGCCAAAAGGCAAAAGTGCAAAGCGCGACAACAGTCACAATGCATAAGTTAAACAATTAAACACACTCGGGTACAACACGGGACCCGGGGAAAAACCAGCCTGGCGCGTAACAAGAAACATGTAACAAAACAATTCCACACAAACACATGGGGGAAACAGAGGGAATATATATGTAGTGTGATTAGGGAATGTAAACCAGGTGTGAGGGGAAACAAGACACGACTTCGGCGGAAGTTGTGACAGATTCTCAGTGGATGGAGAGAGAGAGAGACAGGGTGGTAGATGTCTAACTCTATGGTTCTCTGTGGATGGAGAGAGAGAGAGACAGGGTGGTATATGTCTAACTCTATGGTTCTCTGTGGATGGAGAGAGAGAGAGACAGGGTGGTATATGTCTAACTCTATGGTTCTCTGTGGATGGAGAGAGAGAGAGACAGGGTGGTATATGTCTAACTCTATGGTTCTCTGTGGATGGAGAGAGAGAGACAGGGTGGTAGATGTCTAACTCTATGGTTCTCTGTGGATGGAGAGAGAGAGACAGGGTGGTAGATGTCTAACTCTATGGTTCTCTGTGGATGGAGAGAGAGAGACAGGGTTGTAGATGTCTAACTCAATGGTTCTCTGTGGACGGAGAGAGAGAGACAGGGTGGTAGATGTCTAACTCTATGGTTCTCTGTGGATGGAGAGAGAGAGAGACAGGGTGGTAGATGTCTAACTCTATGGTTCTCTGTGGATGGAGAGAGAGAGACAGGGTGGTGGATGTCTAACTCTATGGTTCTCTGTGGACGGAGAGAGAGAGAAACAGGGTGGTAGATGTCTAACTCTATGGTTCTCTGTGGATGGAGAGAGAGAGACAGGGTGGTAGATGTCTAACTCTATGGTTCTCTGTGGATGGAGAGAGAGAGACAGGGTGGTAGATGTCTAAATCTATGGTTCTCTGTGGACGGAGAGAGAGAGAGACAGGGTGGTGGATGTCTAACTCTATGGTTCTCTGTGGATGGAGAGAGAGACAGGGTGGTAGATGTCTAACTCTATGGTTCTCTGTGGACGGAGAGAGAGAGACAGGGTGGTAGATGTCTAACCCTATGGTTCTCTGTGGATGGAGAGAGAGACAGGGTGGTAGATGTCTAACTCTATGGTTCTCTGTGGATGGAGACAGAGAGACAGGGTGGTAGATGTCTAACTCTATTGTTCTCTGTGGATGGAGAGAGAGAGACAGGGTGGTGGATGTCTAACTCTATGGTTCTCTGTGGATGGAGAGAGAGAGACAGAGTGGTAGATGTCTAACTCTATGGTTCTCTGTGGACGGAGAGAGAGAGACAGGGTGGTAGATGTCTAACTCTATGGTTCTCTGTGGATGGAGAAAGAGAGACAGGGTGGTAGATGTCTAACTCTATGGTTCTCTGTGGATGGAGAGAGAGAGAGAGGGTGGTATATGTCTAACTCTATGGTTCTCTGGAAGGAGAGAGAGAGACAGGGTGGTAGATGTCTAACCCTATGGTTCTCTGTGGATGGAGAGAGAGACAGGGTGGTAGATGTCTAACTCTATGGTTCTCTGTGGACGGAGAGAGAGAGACAGGGTGGTAGATGTCTAACTCTATTGTTCTCTGTGGATGGAGAGAGAGAGACAGGGTGGTAGATGTCTAACTCTATGGTTCTCTGTGGAGAGAGAGAGAGAGACAGGGTGGTGGATGTCTAACTCTATGGTTCTCTGTGGATGGAGAGAGAGAGACAGGGTGGTAGATGTCTAACTCTATGGTTCTCTGTGGATGGAGAGAGAGAGACAGGGTGGTAGATGTCTAACTCTATGGTTCTCTGTGGATGGAGAGAGAGAGAGACAGGGTGGTGGATGTCTAACTCTATGGTTCTATGTGGACGGAGAGAGAGACAGGGTGGTAGATGTCTAACTCTATGGTTCTCTGTGGATGGAGAGAGAGAGAGACAGGGTGGTAGATGTCTAACTCTATGGTTCTCTGGATGGAGAGAGAGAGAGACAGGGTGGTAGATGTCTAACTCTATGGTTCTCTGTGGATGGAAAGAGAGAGACAGGGTGGTAGATGTCTAACTCTATGGTTCTCTGTGGACGGAGAGAGAGAGACAGGGTGGTGGATGTCTAACTCTACGGTTCTCTGTGGATGGAGAGAGAGACAGGGTGGTAGATGTCTAACTCTATGGTTCTCTGTGGACGGAGAGAGAGAGACAGGGTGGTAGATGTCTAACTCTATGGTTCTCTGTGGATGGAGAGAGAGACAGGGTGGTAGATGTCTAACTCTATGGTTCTCTGTGGATGGAGACAGAGAGACAGGGTGGTAGATGTCTAACTCTATTGTTCTCTGTGGATGGAGAGAGAGAGACAGGGTGGTAGATGTGTAACTCTATGGTTCTCTGTGGATGGAGAGAGAGAGACAGGGTGGTCGATGTCTTACTCTATGGTTCTCTGTGGATGGAGAGAGAGAGAGACAGGGTGGTGGATGTCTAACTCTATGGTTCTCTGTGGACGGAGAGAGAGACAGGGTGGTAGATGTCTAACTCTATGGTTCTCTGTGGACGGAGAGAGAGAGAGACAGGGTGGTAGATGTCTAACTCTATGGTTCTCTGTGGATGGAGAGAGAGACAGGGTGGTAGATGTTTAACTCTATGGTCTCTGTGGATGGAGAGAGAGAGACAGGGTGGTAGATGTCTAACTCTATGGTTTTCTGTGGACAGAGAGAGAGAGACAGGGTGGTAGATGTCTAACTCTATGGTTCTCTGTGGACGGAGAGAGAGAGACAGGGTGGTAGATGTCTAACTCTATGGTACTCTGTGGATGGAGAGAGAGAGACAGGGTGGTAGATGTCTAACTCTATGGTTCTCTGTGGACTGAGAGAGAGAGACAGGGTGGTGGATGTCTAACTCTATTGTTCTCTGTGGATGGAGAGAGAGAGACAGGGTGGTAGATGTCTAACTCTATGGTTCTCTGTGGATGGAGAGAGAGAGAGACAGGGTGGTAGATGTCGAACTCTATGGTTCTCTGTGGACGGAGAGAGAGAGAGACAGGGTGGTAGATGTCTAACTCTATGGTTCTCTGTGGATGGAGAGAGAGACAGGGTGGTAGATGTCTAACTCTATGGTTCTCTGTGGATGGAGAGAGAGAGACAGGGTGGTAGATGTCTAACTCTATGGTTCTTTGTGGACGGAGATAGAGAGAGACAGGGTGGTAGATGTCTAACTCTATGGTTCTCTGTGGATGGAGAGAGAGAGACAGGGTGGTAGATGTCTAACTCTATGGTTTTCTGTGGATGGAGAGAGAGAGACAGGGTGGTAGATGTCTAACTCTATGGTTCTCTGTGGATGGAGAGAGAGAGACAGGGTGGTAGATGTCTAACTCTATGGTTCTCTGTGGACGGAGAGAGAGAGACAGGGTGGTAGATGTCTAACTCTATGGTTCTCTGTGGATGGAGAGAGAGAGAGACAGGGTGGTAGATGTCTAACTCTATGGTTCTCTGTGGAGAGAGAGACAGGGTGGTAGATGTCTAACTCTATGGTTCTCTGTGGATGGAGAGAGAGAGAGACAGGGTGGTAGATGTCTAACTCTATGGTTCTCTGTGGACGGAGAGAGAGAGAGACAGGGTTGTAGATGTCTAACTCTATGGTTCTCTGTGGATGGAGAGAGAGACAGGGTGGTGGATGTCTAACTCTATGGTTCTCTGTGGATGGAGAGAGAGAGAGACAGGGTGGTGGATGTCTAACTCTATGGTTCTCTGTGGACGGAGAGAGAGAGAAACAATGGTAGAGTTAGTTTGTTAATCAGACGTCAGTATCAGGCTGAAGACCCCAATATAATAGTAATAAAAAATACAATCCCACACGAAACTAGACATGATATGAAACAGGGAATATGAAGGATTGTATAGCTGCAGATATGCAGATGCAGAAACTAACTTTGGCTGGTGTGGGAAGAGAAGACGGATGATCTGATTTGATTCCTTCAATTTGTTTTTGGTTCATTTATTTTCTGTATGTGTCTCAATCCCTCCACTTCTCATCCCTCCCTCCCTCCCTCCATCTCTCATCCCTCCCTCCCCCCCTCCCTCCCTCCCTCCCTCCCTCCCTCCCTCCCTCCCTCCCTCCCTCCCTCCCTCCCTTTAGCATTGACAGTGCCCTCTCATCTTTGGCTGAAAGAGGTAGGGAGGCAAATAAACATGATCCCTCCATCTCTCATCCCTCCCTCCCTCCCCTTTCCTCCCTCCCTCCCTCCCTCCCTCCCTTTAGCATTGATAGTACCCTCTCATCTTTGGCTGAAAGAGGTAGGGAGGCAAATAAACACGTTCCCTCCACCTCTCGCTCGCTCGCTCCCTCCCTCCCTCCATCCCTCCATCTCTCATCCCTCCCTCCCTCCCTCCCTTTAGCATTGACAGTACCCTCTCATCTTTGGCTGAAAGAGGTAGGGAGGCAAATAAACATGATCCCTCCACCTCTCCTCTCGCTCCCTCCCTCCCTCACCGCCTGTCTGTAACTGGTAAAGGTAGAGAGGTAGTCAGTCAGTCAGTCAGTCAGTCAGTCAGTCAGTCAGTCAGTCAGTCAGACAGACAGACAGACAGACAGACAGACAGACAGACAGACAGACAGACAGACAGACAGACAGACAGACAGACAGACAGACAGACAGACAGACAGACAGACAGACAGACAGACAGGTAAAGGACGTAATTGAGGCATATGTCTAGCCCAGGGTCTGCTGACTACACACAACTGTCCTTGTCAGCCCTCAGCCAGTACTTCTGTGTGCGTGTGTGTTTGTGTGTGTGTGTGTGTATAGCAGACTGTACATTGCTCCTAGCTAGAGCCCTGAACCACAAATCAATCAACACAGAATATAAACACACCAGAGAAACGCCCCGCTCCGTTTAGCTTCAACGTCACACATCAGACTTAATATTAACGTCCTAGTGGAAACACAAGAGAAATGCCGTGTTCGATTTGTACAAATAATGACCACAGACACACTGGTCAGTGTTTTCCGGAATTCTCCTAAACATTAAACGTAATGTATTAAAGTAAGGTCAATTCAAAGTTGTTGTGATTTGTTGCAAATGGGCCATCTTGTTACGGTTGGTAATGTTGTTGTTTGTTGTGTATGATGAAGGGTTGCATATTCTCCATGCAGATGGAAGTCTGTTAGCCAGGTGGCTTCCCTCGGCATGCAGATGGAAGTCTTGTTAGCCAAGTGGCTTCCCTCTCCATACAGATGGAGGTCTGCTAGCCAGGTGGCTTCCCTCTCTGCTGTTCATGGCTCAACACACAGACAGACAGATCACTCAAACACGTGTGCTTTCTGCTCCCCACAACCTTGTGTGTGTGTGTGTGTGTGTGGTAGTGGACTTTGAAACGTCTTCAATGATTACGCTTCCCTAACTCGCGGAAATTCTGCTCTTGACCACAGTTACACGCCTTTTCAACAAGTGTATAAGGCCCTCTCTCGTCCTCCTTTCGGCAAATCCGACCATGACTCCATTTTGCTTCACCCCGAGGGAAGATCCAGTAGTCAGTTCTTTACTGCATTGGTCTGACCAATCGGTATTCACGCTCCAAGATTGTTTTGATCACGTGGACAGGAATTATGTTCTGGGTCGTCTCTGGAGATAATACCAAAGAACTAATCAATCACCTGATTCATAAAAAAATAAAAAAAATCATAGATGACGTGTTAGTCTCTCAAAATGTACCCGAATCAAAAACCATGGCGAGAGAGAGATGCTTCTTATGAACAGGGCAAGGTACGACCTACACAGATCAATCAAGATGGCGAAAACACAAGTATAGGGACAAAGCGGAGGAGCAATTCAGCGGGTCGGACATGAGGCATATGTGACACTTGGGCTCCTTACGATTACGGATTACAAAAAAGAAAACCAGCCACATTGCAACCCTACCAGACGAGCTAAACACCTTTTTCCTCACGATTCGAGCACAACGACTCTGAGCTGCTGAGGAGAGCCACCGATGTGACAACGTGGGCTACACACTCACATTCTCCGTTGAGGGCGTACAACGTAAGTCTTTCAAACGTGTTAACTCTCGCAAGGCTTTCCCGGCCCATCCATAGCCGTGCCATCAGAGCATGTTCAGATCAGCTGGCTGCTGTGTTCTCTGACATTTTTTCGATCTCTCCCTAGCCTCTTGACGCTCTCATCCAGCGAAAAACTCCTATCGACATTAGCATAACGAAATTTAATATATATATTTTTTCAAATATTGGACTGTCTCATATCATTTTATAGATACACCTCTGTGGCGCACCCTATCCTAGGGTAACGTCAAGAGACACAAGGCCACTATACCCAGCTGCTTCAAGATGCCGTGGTTGTAACGTGAATCATTTGGTTGTTATTCCATTGGTCACCTTCGAGGCAGATGTCCCAGAGGCAGAGTGGCCCACACACATTGACTATGACACTTCTAAATGTTAGAGCTTAGTAAAAACCTTTCTTCTGAATGACCTCATTACTGAGCTTAACGTTGATTGCGTGTTTCTCACTGAAACCTGGCTGTCTTTTACATTTACATTTACGTCATTTAGCAGACGCTCTTATCCAGAGCGACTTACAAGTTGGTGCATTCACCTTATGATATCCAGTGGAACAACCACTTTACAATAGTACATCTATATCTTTTTGGGGGGGGGGGAGGGGGGGTTAGAAGGATTACTTAATCCTATCCCAGGTATTCCTTAAAGAGGTGGGGTTTCAGGTGTCTCCAGAAGGTGGTGATTGACTCCGCTGTCCTGGCGTAGTGAGTAGTAGTGCTTCTCTTATTGAAGCCTCCGCCCACAGACTACAGCTTTTCATAACTCTATCAGAAAAAGGGTGTGGAGACAGCCTCTATTTTTACTAATTGTTAGGATATTTCATTTGTCAACTTTGGGGTCTGTTGAGCATCATGCTATACTGTACTGTGGTTCCCTGTGGCTCAGTTGGTAGAGCATGGTGTTTGCAACGCCAGGGTTGTGGGTTCAATTCCCACTACTGTAAGTGTGATCAGAAGTGATCCTCTGGTAATCCAGTGTGGCTCAGTTGGTAGAGCATGGTGTTTGCAACACCAGGGTTGTGGGTTCGTATTCCCACAGTGGACCAGTACAGGAAGAAAAAAAAATGTATGAAATGTATACATTCACTACTGTAAGTCGCACTGGATAAGAGTGTCTGCTAAAATGTAAATGTTAGCCACCAGTGCTGGCCATAACCCTTTATAGGCCACCAAAGCACTGCCCCCACTTAATTTTTTGATTTCTCTGAACTATTGTCTATTGTCCTTGAGAATTATGATCATTGTGTTGGGTGATTTTAATATTCATGTTGACAAAGAGACTGACTCCAAGGCCATTGAATTTAGGAATATGTTGAGCTCTATAGACTTTATCCAACATGTTACTGGGTCCACACATAACCACAGCCATACTCTGGACCTGGTTATTACCAAGGGGCTTTCTACTGGGCCCACCCATAACCACAGCCATACTCTGGACCTGGTTATTACCAAGGGGCTTTCTACTGGGCCCACCCATAACCACAGCCATACTCTGGACCTGGTTATAACCAAGAGGCTTTCTACTGGGCCCACCCATAACCACAGCCATACTCTGGTTATTACCAAGGGGCTTTCTACTGGGCCCACCCATAACCACAGCCATACTCTGGACCTGGTTATTACCAAGGGGCTTTCTACTGGGCCCACCCATAACCACAGCCATACTCTAGACCTGGTTATTACCAAGGGGCTTTCTACTGGGCCCACCCATAACAACAGCCATACTCTGGACCTGGTTATTACCAAGGGGCTTTCTACTGGGCCCACCCATAACCACAGCCATACCTTGGACCTGGTTATTCCCAAGGGGCTTTCTATTGACACATCCTCTATTGTTGATGTTGCTTTATCTGATCACCACTGGGGATGTTTACTACCTTGTTGCCCACAGCACAGGGTAATACTGAACGCATTATTAGGAAACGCTATCTTACCTCTGAAGTTGCTACAGATTTTATTGAGTGTATGAACAATACTCCACCACCTATTCTGCCTTCCTCTAGTGATGGCTTAGTTGATAACTTTAATAGTAATTGAAGGGCAACCATTGATACCATAGATCCAGTAAAGTTGACAAAGGACACATCCAAACGGAGAGCCCCTTGGATGAGTGGGGGAAACTAATCAATTAAAGACAATTAAAGCTGCAGGTCCATTATGACATTCTGAGAGAGCAACTTGGCATATATAACAAGGCAATTAGAAATGGCCAAACGGGCTCATTTTACTAAATGTATCACTAATAATCAGAATAATTACAGTGTTCTTCTCGACCATTGATGACCTGATAAATCCTACCCCCCCCACACACATCTATGTGAACTCTCCCCCACATCTAAAAAATGTGACGCCAATTGCACGCTTCCTCCTCTGTAGCATTGTGTTGCGTGACAAAACTGCAGTGTTATTTTAAAACTGTTATTCTAGATTCTGAACTCCATGTCTAATCGCACATTATGAATGTGACCCAAATAGCTTTTTAACCACCTGAGGAACATTGCCAAGGTGCAGCTGTTTCTCTCTCTGAGGCTGATACAGAGAGACTCATCCATGCTTTAATTACAAACAGGCTTGACTACTGTAATGCTCTCCTGTCTGGTCTACCCAAGAAAGCCATTGGTCAACTGTAAAACATACAGAATACTGCAGAACGGGTACTGACCAAGACCAGACGGAGAGAACACATTACACCGGTTTTACGGTCTCTGTACTGGCTGCCTGTCAGTTTTAGAATTCATTTGAAGATTCTTCTATTGGTTTTTAAATCAATCCACGATTGTTCTCCCCAATACATGTCAGACATGCTTTTAAGTCATGTACCCAGTAGGTCCCTCAGGTCCTCTGGCATTGTCCTTTTAACTATCCCAAAGCATAGGACCAAGAGGCAAGGACAGGCAGCCTTTAGTTATTATGCCCCCAGCCTTTAGTTACTATGCCCCCAGCCTCTGGAATAGCCTGCCAGAGAACCTGAGGGGAACCAAGAGGCATGGAGAGGCAGCCTTTAGTTATTATGCCCCCAGCCTCTGGAATAGCCTGCCAGAGAACCCGAGGAGGGCTGAAACTGTTGACATATTTAAAAGAGATCTTAAAACACACCTTTATAGCTTTGCTTTTCCTCAGGAGGCTTTTTAGCCGTTCCGTTTTTATTGTTATTCTTTCGTTTTTTTTATCCTCTTACGTTTGTTGTGTAGTAAATATTAAAGTTTTTATTTTCAGTGTTTTTATTCTGGTTTTTTTTCCCTGTGAAGGACATTGTATTGCATTCCATGTCTGAAATATGCTGTATAAATAAAGCTTGATTTATTGTCCACTATCGTCCCAGTGCCCAAGATAGGGAAACTAACTGAACTGAATGACTACCAACCAGTAGCAATCACTTCCTTCATCATGAAATGCTTTGAGAGGCTAGTCGAAGACCATATCACCTCCTCAACACATTCCACCCTCTCCAATTCACCTACCGCCCTGACAGATCCACGGACGATGCAATCGCCATCGCACTGCACAACTGCCCTCACCCACCTGGACCAGAGGACTGAATATGTGAGGATGCTGTTTATCGACTACAGCTCATCCTTCAATACCACAGCGTCCTATAAGCTCATTACAAAGCTCACGGCCCTGGGTCTGAACTCCTCCCTGTGCAACTGGGTCCTGGACTTCCTGACAGGCCGCCTCCAGGTGGTGAAGGTAGGCAACGTTACCTCCTCGACGCTGATCCTCAACACGGGGGCCCCACAAGGGTGCGTCCTCAGTCCCCTCCTGTACTCCCTGTATATCCACGACTGACTGGCTTCACACAGTTCCAACTCCATCATCAAGTTCGCTGACGACATGACAGTAGTAGGGCTAATTACCAACAACAACGAGGCAGCCTACAGGGAGGAGGTAGGCATTCTGACGGCCTGATGCCAGGTAAACAATCTTTCCCTCAATGTCAGCAAAACAAAGGAGGTGATTGTGGACTTCAGGAGGAAGTCAATAACTTCAAGTTCCTTGGCGTACACATCTCAGAGAAGCTGAAATGGTCTAACCACATGGACACCTTAGTGAAGAAGGCAAGACAGCAACTTTTCAAACTGAGGATGCTGAATAAATCTGGCCTGTCACAGTGTTCTACAGGAGCGCCATCGAGAGCATACTGTCGGGCTGCATCACAGCCTGGTGCACACTGCCTGCCCTACAGGACACTTACAACACCAGGAAGATCATCAGGGACCCCAGCCATGCCCTCTTCTCCCCACTTCAATCACTCAGATGTGGACAATACAAGAGCATCATGGCAAAAAAAACTGGACGACTGGCCGAGAGTATCTATCCTCAGACCTTCAGGCTGCTGAATAGACAGCTACCCAGCACAACTGCTCCTATGGACCCCCCCCCCCCCACCCCAACAACATTCATCACTGTTGATTATGAACAAAACATGTAGTGTTGGTCCAATGTTTCATGAGCTGAAATAAAATATTCCAGAAATGTTCCATACGCACAAAAAAAGCTTATTTCTGTAAAATGTTGTGCATAAAAAAATGCTTTTACATCCCTGTTAGTGAGCATTTCTCCATTGCCGAGATAATCCATCCACCTGACATGTGTGGCATATCAAGAAGCTGATTAAACAGCATGATCATTACACAGGTGCACCTTGTGCTTGGGGACAATAAAAGGTCATTCTAAAATGTGCAGTTTTGTCACACAACACAATGCTACAGACAACTCAAGTTTTGAAGGAGCGTGCAATTGGTATACTGACTGCAGGAATATCCACCAGAGCTGGTCCCAGAGAATGTAAAATTCATTTCACTGCCTCCAACATTATCTTAGAGAATTTGGCAGTATGTCCAACCGGCCTCACAACCTCAGACCACGCGTAACCACTCCAACCCAGGACCTCCACATCCGGCTCCTTCGCCTGCGGGATCGTCTGAGACCAGTCACCCAGACAGCTGATGAAACTGAGGGTTTACACAAATGAAGAATTTCTGCACAAACTGTCAGATACCGTGTCAGGGAAGGTCATCTACGTGCTCATCTTCCTCACCAGGGGTCTTGACCTGACTGCAGTTCGGCGTCGTAACCGACTTCAGTGGACAAATTCTCACCTTTGATGGTCACTGGCACGCTGGAGAAGTGTGCTCTTCACGGATGAATCCCGGTTTCAACTGTACCGGGCAGATGGCAGACAGCGTGTATGGCGTCGTGTGGGCGAGCTGTATGCTAATGTTAACGTTGTGAACAGAGTGCCCCATGGTGGCGGTGGGATTATGTTACGGGCAGGCATAAGCTACGGACAATGAACACAACTGCATTTTATCAATGACAATTTCCTACCCTTTCCTCTCATTTCCTATCTTCTCCTCTCATTTCCTACTCTCTCCTCTCATTTCCTTTCTACTACTCTCCTCCTCCATTACACAAAACCTTGATTATAATATACCCCAGTTAAACATACTGTACTACCCCAGACTGTGTTTCCCATTACCCAAAACTGAATGTTGACTTCAATGACCCCAAACAGAGGGCATAGGCTAATACTGTCCTTTCATCTCTCCTTTCCTTTTATGATCTACCATTCTAAAACTGTAAAGTACTCATATTACCTAAAATAGTGTACCGTATTCGACCAACATGTGTTTATTGAAGTTCAGTAATACATTCAAAAGATGACTGTAATTACACCAGAGTTTACAAGCTAGTCCCTGCTCTTCTAGCGTTGCCTACTCTGACTCTGTAATGAGAGTCCTTTAAAGATGCAGAGAGTTCTCTAGACTATTAACCCAGAAGTCCCAACAGTCATCTTTCACTTCAACTATGTTTTTAATCCTCTATTCCCGATGACAGATTTTCACCCACTGCAGAATCCCAACCCTCTGAGACTCAACCATAACACACAGACCAGTTAACAGACCCGTCAACCAACTACTACTACACACACACACACACACACACACACACACACACACACACACACACACACATACACACACACACACACACACACACACACACACACACACACACACACACACACACCCAGCGACCAACATCCACCCACACGGAAAAAGAGGGGGTGCGCCTGTGATCTCGAATGCACTTTGAACGTCTGTCATCGTGTATAAACAGTGTGTACGGTACTGTACAGTCGCCTGTGATCAAACAAGCTTAGACGGCGCTCCAAACAAAAACCACAAAGCGGGTCGGTCAGCGCAACGAACCACAGGAGTGTTTAACAACAAACGGCCGTTTGCTTTAATTTATCAGAAGCCTTTAGTGTGCAACAAGACGACAGGGACACATTGATCAAACAGAGCTTTAACACACACACACTACACACACACACGCACACGCACGCACACACACACACACACTCTACTTTCTCTCTCCCACCCCTCTCTCCCCCCTCCCTCCCTCTCTCTCTCCCACCTCTCTCTCTCTCCCCCCACCTCTCTCTCTCGCCACTACTCCCTCTCTCTCTTCCCTCTTTCTCTCGCCCCAACTCTCTCACTCTCGCTCTTTCTCTCTCTCGCCCCACCTCTCTCTTTCTCTCCCCTAATTTCTCTCTCTCTCTCTCTCTCTCTCCCACACTTCTCATTCCCCATTACTACAAAAGACCAAAACCACAGAAGCATTTTACTCCTCCCACCCCTGGGGGGGGGGGGGGGGGATGGACGACCTACCTGTGTACTGCAGGACGAAGCCGTTGCTGCTAAGCGACGCGTCGCTGCGGAAGGCGAGGAAGAGCGTGTTGGAACTGCTCTCGATGCGGTCGGGGACGTCAGTCCCGTAGAAACTCCCCAGCAGAGGGTGGAGGGAGTCAGGACCGTCATAGATATGGAGGAAGTCATAGCTGGGCTCCAGACTGAACCTGAACAATACAGAGAAGGAGACGATTGGTTACATTAGAAAATATATCATAGGTGTTAATTTGAATATCGTAAAAACATGTGTTTTTTGTACCGAGCTAGGATAATATGTGAATATTCTAATGTGTTTTTCGTACCGAGCTAGCATAATATGTGAATATTCTGTGTTTTTCGTACCGAGCTAGGATAATATGTGAACATTCTGTGTTTTTCGTACCTAGCTAGCATAATATGTGAATATTCTGTGTTTTTTGTACCTAGCTAGCATAATATGTGAATATTCTAACGTGTTTTTCATACTTAGCTAGCATAATATGTGAATATTCTGTGTTTTTCGTACCTAGCTAGCATAATATGTGAATATTCTAACGTGTTTTTCGTACTTAGCTAGCATAATATGTGAATATTCTAACGTGTTTTTCATACTTAGCTAGCATAATATGTGAATATTCTGTGTTTTTCGTACCTAGCTAGCATAATATGTGAATATTCTAACGTGTTTTTCGCACTTAGCTAGCATAATATGTGAATATCGTAAGATGTGTTTTTGAACTGACCAGGGTATAATGTGGGTAAAGACTATTCTACATCATATAAACTGACCAGGGTATAATGTGGGTAAAGACTATTCTACACCATATAAACTGACCAGGGTATAATGTGGGTAAAGACTATTCTACACCATATAAACTGACCAGGGTATAATGTGGGTAAAGACTATTCTACACCATATAAACTGACCAGGGTATAATGTGGGTAAAGACTATTCTACACCATATAAACTGACCAGGGTATAATGTGGGTAAAGACTATTCTACACCATATAAACTGACCAGGGTATAATGCGGGTAAAGACTATTCTACACCATATAAACTGACCAGGGTATAATGTGGGTAAAGACTATTCTACACCATATAAACTGACCAGGGTATAATGTGGGTAAAGAGTATTCTAGACCATATAAACTGACCAGGGATTTAACGCGGGTGCTAACAAACATACATGATGATATAAGTTAACAACATTGAGATGCATGGTCTCTACGGGGGCGAATCCAAACTTCGACTCAAAGTCTCGCCAACAAAGTGAACATTTGAATACAAGTTAGGATTTGCCTCTATGTGGTTGAAGTTGAATGCGACATAAATATTGACTTTAGTCGACGTTAAAACGTTGACAATATCAATGCATGGACTGTGTAGATGTGTGTGTATGTCATTAGTGCCCACGGTAACACTCACTGGTTGAAATTGAGTGCGATGACGTAGTCGGGAGTGACAGAGACGGTCCAATCACATTCTCGTCCGTGGGGGTACGGCTCGGGGTACTCTGGGGACAGGATCAGCCCATTACGGCCCGTCAGGTTCCCCCCACACGGAGCTGTGATACAGGGAGAGAGAGGAGAGGAAACATGATGATACAGAGAGAGAGAGAAGAGGAAACATGAGAAGTTGAGGATGACGAAGATAACAGATCACTTTATACAGTAGTTCCAATGACGGAGGAACAAAACGGCTTTCCATTAGAAGACACCGATTTACCCTACGACCTGAATCATACTTTCGCTTTCCTCGTCCCCAGGCTAAACACGCTCCTTCGTAGCATTAATGAAACTGTCACTAACCTCTGCGGGGGGGGATGGGGAGGGGAGGGGAGAGGAGAGGAGAGGGGAGGGGAG
>NC_042990.1:41939008-41947465 GCF_901001165.1 Salmo trutta | reverse complement strand
AGAGGGGAGGAGAAGAGAGAGATAGAGAGCAGGAGAGAGAGAGAGAGAGAGAGAGCAAGAGAGAGAAGAGAGAGAGAGAGAGAGAGACAACGAGAGAGAGAGCAAGAGAGAGAGAGAGAGAGAGAACGAGAGAGAGAGAACGAGAGAGAGAACGAGAGAGAGAACGAGAGAGAGAACGAGAGAGAGAACGAGAGAGAACGAGAGAGAGAGAAGAGAGACGAGAGAGAGAGAGAGAGAGAGAGAGAGAGAGAGAGAACGAGAGAGAGAGAGAGAGAGAGAGACATGTCACTCATCACACCAATAGCATCTAGTATATGTACTTATACATGCTTCTATGGAGACATGCAGAGGGGAGGATAATGTAGGAGAGAACTGATCCCCTGACTTGTTAGAATTGAGTTCAGAGTATCTGTGTCCCTTCTACACATTCATTCTATTTTGATCCTTCAAAATTGAACATAAATACAAAGTCACTGCAGACAGAAAACCACTCAAATCTAGTGCCATAAAAGGACAACTGAAAACCCATCCAAGTAACCGTCGAAATCTAAATTTATATTCATGTAGAAATTGCCTGACCTAGCTTCTCCCAAAAAAAGTCTAAAGAAACATTAAAAAAAAGCAGAAGGCCAGATATTTCTGCTGGATAGCAGAAAACACACACAACTTAATTACTTTCCTTCAACTGGAATGACAAAACATGTACATTGAGACAAATTACTTTCTAAGGTTAGCCACTGCGAACCATTTCTTAATGTAACAGAGATATTTCTCAATTTTGTTATCACAGTTTAAATTGTTTTCCTTTTGGTATGATTGCGCTTTGCTCTCCAGTTAGTTAAACAGAGTTTATAGTTACATTCTAAGAATTAAGAGGTGCTCCTTTTTAATACTATTTTTCCCTTAAATTCAACTCTGGACCTCAAAGCCTGTTTTCATTCCTCTCCTCTAATCAGGGACTGATTTAGACCTGGGACACCAGGTGGGTGGAATTAATTACCAGGTAGAACAGGAAACAAGCAGAAACTCCAGAGCTCGTTAGGTCAGATTTGAATACCCCTGATCTATTATTTACAACGTTAGACACGCACGTGATTAAAACATTTACAACCACTTGTCCATTAGACATACAGTGCATTCGGAAAAGTATTCAGACCCCTTACATGTTTTCCCCACATTTGGTTACGTTACAGCCTGATTCTAAAATCAATTAAATTGTTGTTTTTTTCCCCTCATCGATATACACACAATAACCCTATGATTGTCACACCCTGATCTGTTTCACCTGTTCCTGTGATTGTCTCCACCCCCTCCAGGTGTTGCTTATTTTCCCCAGTGTATTTATCCCTGTGTTTCCTGTCTCTCTGTACCAGTGTATTTATCCCTGTGTTTCCTGTCTCTCTGTACCAGTGTATTTATCTCTGTGTTTCCTGTCTCTCTGTGTATTTATCCCTGTGTTTCCTGTCTCTCTGTACCAGTGTATTTATCCCTGTGTTTCCTGTCTCTCTGTACCAGTGTATTTATCCCTGTGTTTCCTGTCTCTCTGTACCAGTGTATTTATCCCTGTGTTTCCTGTCTCTCTGTACCAGTGTATTTATCCCTGTGTTTCCTGTCTCTCTGTGTATTTATCCCTGTGTTTCCTGTCTCTCTGCCCCAGTGTATTTATCCCTGTGTTTCCTGTCTCTCTGCCCCAGTGTATTTATCCCTGTGTTTCCTGTCTCTCTGTACCAGTGTATTTATCCCTGTGTTTCCTGTCTCTCTGTACCAGTGTATTTATCCCTGTGTTTCCTGTCTCTCTGCCCCAGTGTATTTATCCCTGTGTTTCCTGTCTCTCTGCCCCAGTGTATTTATCCCTGTGTTTCCTGTCTCTCTGAGTATTTATCCCTGTGTTTCCTGTCTCTCTGCCACAGTGTATTTATCCCAGTGTTTCCTGTCTCTCTGTACCAGTGTATTTATCCCTGTGTTTCCTGTCTCTCTGTACCAGGGTATTTATCCCTGTGTTTCCTGTCTCTCTGTGTATTTATCCCTGTGTTTCCTGTCTCTCTGTGTATTTATCCCTGTGTTTCCTGTCTCTCTGTACCAGTGTATTTATCCCTGTGTTTCCTGTCTCTCTGTGTATTTATCCCTGTGTTTCCTGTCTCTCTGTGTATTTATCCCTGTGTTTCCTGTCTCTCTGTGTATTTATCACTGTGTTTCCTGTCTCTCTGTGTATTTATCCCTGTGTTTCCTGTCTCTCTGTGTATTTATCCCTGTGTTTCCTGTCTCTCAGTGTATTTATCCCTGTGTTTTCTGTCTCTCTGTGTATTTATCCCAGTGTTTCCTGTCTCTCTGTGTATTTATCCCTGTGTTTCCTGTCTCTCTGTGTATTTATCCCCGTGTTTCCTGTCTCTCTGTGTATTTATCCCCGTGTTTCCTGTCTCTCTGTGTATTTATCCCTGTGTTTCCTGTCTCTCTGTGTATTTATCCCTGTGGTTCCTGTCTATCTGTGTATTTATCCCTGTGTTTCCTGTCTCTCTGTGTATTTATCCCTGTGTTTCCTGTCTCTCTGTGTATTTATCCCTGTGTTTCCTGTCTCTCTGTGTATTTATCCCTGTGTTTCCTGTCTCTCTGTGTATTTATCCCTGTGTTTCCTGTCTCTCTGCCCCAGTGTATTTATCCCTGTGTTTCCTGTCTCTCTGCCCCAGTGTATTTATCCCTGTGTTTCCTGTCTCTCTGTACCAGTGTATTTATCCCTGTGTTTCCTGTCTCTCTGTACCAGTGTATTTATCCCTGTGTTTCCTGTCTCTCTGCCCCAGTGTATTTATCCCTGTGTTTCCTGTCTCTCTGCCCCAGTGTATTTATCCCTGTGTTTCCTGTCTCTCTGTGTATTTATCCCTGTGTTTCCTGTCTCTCTGCCACAGTGTATTTATCCCAGTGTTTCCTGTCTCTCTGTACCAGTGTATTTATCCCTGTGTTTCCTGTCTCTCTGTACCAGGGTATTTATCCCTGTGTTTCCTGTCTCTCTGTGTATTTATCCCTGTGTTTCCTGTCTCTCTGTGTATTTATCCCTGTGTTTCCTGTCTCTCTGTACCAGTGTATTTATCCCTGTGTTTCCTGTCTCTCTGTGTATTTATCCCTGTGTTTCCTGTCTCTCTGTGTATTTATCCCTGTGTTTCCTGTCTCTCTGTGTATTTATCACTGTGTTTCCTGTCTCTCTGTGTATTTATCCCTGTGTTTCCTGTCTCTCTGTGTATTTATCCCTGTGTTTCCTGTCTCTCTGTGTATTTATCCCTGTGTTTTCTGTCTCTCTGTGTATTTATCCCAGTGTTTCCTGTCTCTCTGTGTATTTATCCCTGTGTTTCCTGTCTCTCTGTGTATTTATCCCCGTGTTTCCTGTCTCTCTGTGTATTTATCCCCGTGTTTCCTGTCTCTCTGTGTATTTATCCCTGTGTTTCCTGTCTCTCTGTGTATTTATCCCTGTGGTTCCTGTCTATCTGTGTATTTATCCCTGTGGTTCCTGTCTCTCTGTGTATTTATCCCTGTGTTTCCTGTCTCTCTGTGTATTTATCCCTGTGTTTCCTGTCTCTCTGTGTATTTATCCCTGTGTTTCCTGTCTCTCTGTGTATTTATCCCTGTGTTTCCTGTCTCTCTGTGTATTTAACCCTGTGTTTCCCGTCTCTCTGCCGCAGTGTATTTATTCCTGTGTTTCCTGTCTCTCTGTACCAGTGTATTTATCCCTGTGTTTCCTGTCTCTCTGTACCAGTGTATTTATCCCTGTGTTTCCTGTCTCTCTGTGTATTTATCCCTGTGTTTCCTGTCTCTCTGTACCAGTGTATTTATCCCTGTGTTTCCTGTCTCTCTCTGTATTTATCCCTGTGTTTCCTGTCTCTCTGTGTATTTATCCCTGTGTTTCCTGTCTCTCAGTGTATTTATCCCTGTGTTTCCTGTCTCTCTGTGTATTTATCCCTGTGTTTCCTGTCTCTCTGTGTATTTATCCCTGTGTTTCCTGTCTCTCTGTGTATTTATCCCTGTGTTTCCTGTCTCTGTGTATTTATCCCTGTGTTTCCTGTCTCTCTGTGTATTTATCCCTGTGTTTCCTGTCTCTCTGTGTATTTATCCCTGTGTTTCCTGTCTCTCTGTGTATTTATCCCTGTGTTTCCTGTCTCTCTGTGTATTTACCCTTGTGTTTCCTGTCTCTCTGTGTATTTATCCCTGTGTTTCCTGTCTCTGTGTATTTATCCCTGTGTTTCCTGTCTCTCTGTGTATTTATCCCTGTGTTTCCTGTCTCTCTGTGTATTTATCCCTGTGTTTCCTGTCTCTCTGTGTATTTATCCCTGTGTTTCCTGTCTCTCTGTGTATTTATCCCTGTGTTTCCTGTCTCTCTGTGTATTCATCCCTGTGTTTCCTGTCTCTCTGTGTATTTATCCCTGTGTTTCCTGTCTCTCTGTGTATTTATCCCTGTGTTTCCTGTCTCTCTGTGTATTTATCCCTGTGTTTCCTGTCTCTCTGTGTATTTATCCCTGTGTTTCCTGTCTCTCTGTGTATTTATCCCTGTGTTTCCTGTCTCTCTGTGTATTTATCCCTGTGTTTCCTGTCTCTCTGTGTATTTATCCCTGTGTTTCCTGTCTCTCTGTGTATTATCCCTGTGTTTCCTGTCTCCCTGTGTATTTATCCCTGTGTTTCCTGTCTCTCTGTGTATTTATCCCTGTGTTTCCTGTCTCTCTGAGTATTTATCCCTGTGTTTCCTGTCTCTCTGTGTATTTATCCCTGTGTTTCCTGTCTCTCTGTGTATATATCCCTGTGTTTCCTGTCTCTCTGTGTATTTATCCCTGTGTTTCCTGTCTCTCTGTGTATTTATCCCTGTGTTTCCTGTCTCTCTGTGTATTTATCCCTGTGTTTCCTGTCTCTCTGTGTATTTATCCCTGTGTTTCCTGTCTCTCTGTGTATTTATCCCTGTGTTTCCTGTCTCTCTGTGTATATATCCCTGTGTTTCCTGTCTCTCTGTCTATTTATCCCTGTGTTCCTGTCTCTCTGTGTATTTATCCCTGTGTTTCCTGTCTCTCTGTGTATTTATCCCTGTGTTTCCTGTCTCTCAGTTTATTTATCCCTGTGTTTCCTGTCTCTCTGTGTATTTATCCCTGTGTTTCCTGTCTCGCTGTGTATTTATCCCTGTGTTTTCTGTCTCGCTGTGTATTTATCCCTGTGTTTCCTGTCTCTCTGTGCCAGTTCGTCTTGTATGTTTAGTCAAGTCAACCAGAGTGTTTTTCCCCGTACTCCTTTTCTATTCTCTTTTTGCTAGTCTTCCTGGTTCTGACCCCTGGCTGACTCCGGACTACTTTCCCGCCTGCCCTGACCTTGAATCTGCCTGCCCTGACCTTGAATCTGCCAGCCCTGACCTTGAATCTGCCTGCCCTGACCTTGAATCTGCCTGCCCTGACCTTGAATCTGCCTGCCCTGACCTTGAATCTGCCTGCCCTGACCTTGAATCTGCCTGCCCTGACCTTGAATATGCCTGCCCTGACCTTGAATCTGCCTGCCCTGACCTTGAATCTGCCTGCCCTGACCTTGAATCTGCCAGCCCTGACCTTGAATCTGCCAGCCCTGACCTTGAATCTGCCTGCCCTGACCTTGAATCTGCCAGCCCTTCAGTACCTATTGGACACTGTACTAGTTTTTACCCTTTTGCCTGTCCACGACCATTCTCTTGCCTACCCCTCTGCCACGACTTCCGCCCGAAGTCGGCCCCTCTCCTTGTTCGGGCGGCGTTCGGCGGTCGACGTCACCGGCTTACTAGTTACCACCGATCTATGTTTCCCTGTTCGTTTGGTTTTGTCTTATTTATACACACCTGTTTCATATTCCCTGATTATGTTCATTATTTAACCGTCTGGCTTTCCTGTTTGTCTTGTCCGTGATTGTTTCCTGTTTGTCTTGTCTGTGATTGGTCATGTTTTGTGGTTGTTGGAGGTGTTTCTCCCAACCATGTTATTTTGCTGTGGGAGAAGTTGGATTGTGGTTTTGAGTAAACACGTTTTGTTTGCACTCATCCCTGTGTCCTGCGCCTGACCCCGATACTTCTCCTACGAAAAGCATTAGACCCTTTTTGGATTAATAAATATTGTAAGACTCCAACCATCTGCATCTCGGCTTGTCCCTTGATAATAACGACAAAGAAAAAATAGGTTTTTAGAAATTTTTGCTAATTGAATTACAAAAATATATATTTATGTTACATTTACATACGTACTCAGACCCTTTACTCAGTACTTTGTTGAAGCATCTTTGGCAGCAATTACAGCCTTCAGTCTTCTTGGGTATGACGCTGCAAACTTGACACACCTGTATTTGGGGAATTTCTCCCATTCTTCTCTGCAGATCCTCTCAAGCTCTGTCAGGCTGGATGGGGAGTGTCTCTGCACAGCTATTTTCAGGTCTCTCCAGATGTTCGATCGGGTTCAAGTCCGGGCTCTGGCTGGGTCACTCAAGGACATTCAGAAGTCACTCCTGCGTTGTCTTGGCTGTGTCCTGTAGGACAGTGAACCTTCGCCCCAATCTGAGGTCTGGAGACTGTTTTCGTCAAGGATCTCTCTGTACTTTGCTCCATTCAGCTTTCCCTCGATCCTGACTAGTCTCCCAGTCCCTGCTGCTGAAAAACAACCTCACAGCATGATGCTGCCACCACCATGCTTCACCGTATAGGGATGGTGAAAGGTTTCCTCCAGACGTGACGCTTGGCATTCAGACTCGACACAATCCTGTCTCGGAGCTCTACGGACAATTATTTAGACCTCATGGCTTGGTTTTTGCTCTGACATACACTGTCAACTGTGGGACCTTATATAGACAGGTGTGTGCCTTTCCAAATCATGTCCAATCAATTGAATTTACCACAGGTGGACTCCAATCAAGTTGTAGAAACATGTCAAGGATGATCAATGGAAAACAGGATGCACCTGATCTCAATTTCGAGTCTCATAGCAAAGGGTCTGAATACTTATGTAAATAAGGTATTTCTCTTTTGTATTGTTAATACATTTGCAAATATTTCAAAAAAACGTTTTGCTTTGTCATTATGGTGTATTGTGTGTAGCTTGATGAGTATTTCCATTATCCAGTCTATATATCTCTTTAATCCAGTCTATATATCTCCATAATCCAGTCTATATCTCCATAATCCAGTCTATATCTCCATAATCCAGTCTATATCTCCATAATCCAGTCTATATCTCTTTAATCCAGTCTATATATCTCCATAATCCAGTCTATATATCTCCATAATCCAGTCTATATATCTCCATAATCCAGTCTATATATCTTTAATCCAGTCTATATCTCTTTAATCCACTCTATATATCTCTTTAATCCAGTCTATATATCTCCATAATCCAGTCTATATCTCTTTAATCCAGTCTATATATCTCCATAATCCAGTCTATATATCTCCATAATCCAGTCTATATATCTCCATAATCCAGTCTATATCTCCATAATCCAGTCTATATCTCTTTAATCCAGTCTATATCTCTTTAATCCAGTCTATATATCTCCATAATACAGTCTATATCTCTTTAATCCAGTCTATATCTCTTTAATCCAGTCTATATATCTCTTTAATCCAGTCTATATATCTTTAATCCAGTCTATATCTCTTTAATCCAGTCTATATATCTCCATAATCCAGTCTATATATCTCCATAATCCAGTCTATATATCTCCATAATCCAGTCTATATATCTCCATAATCCAGTCTATATAGAGTATATGGCTTTATGGCAATATATAGGGTTATATTTAAGGTTGTGGGTTGTGTTGAAGTGTTTTACGTAAGTGCACATGAGATCGGTATGCATTAGTTTTATATACACGATTGGGCGAGGTGGTGGTTGGGGAGAGGAGGGTGGGGGGGGGCAAAACCAAATGAAATTGCGTGGCCACCTACCAACACACCTTGGCAGAGGGGAGCTCCACACCCTCCTCCGCCCCCCCAGACACGTCACCCTCGCCGGCCCCTCCAGACGGTAACCAGGGAAACAGGAGAAGATGAGCACGTCTCCCACCCCAAACTGTAACCCCTTACGGGTACTGTAGGGAGGAACGCCCGGGTCTTCACACGGCTCCAGGTCATACTCTGGAGGAGAGGAGAGGAGAGGAGAGGAGAGGAGAGGAGAGGAGAGGAGAGGAGAGGAGAGGAGAGGAGAGGAGAGGAGAGGAGGAAGGGATGAATGGAAAAGAGTGATAATCACACGTAAAATGAAAACTCCACATTTGTTTTTGAGGATACCAATAATGCATTGCACTATCATGGAATTTCTTCCAGTTGACCCATGATCATCAAAAGAGTCTATATAGCTCTGTTACACCTGTTACTACTGTCACACCTGTTACACCTGTTACTACACCTGTTACACCTGTTACTACTGTCACACCTGCTACACCTGTTACTATACCTGTTACACCTGTTACTACTGTCACACCTGT
>NC_042990.1:41914008-41934008 GCF_901001165.1 Salmo trutta | reverse complement strand
AACAGACCAGCTAACAGACCAGCTAATAGACCAGCTAACAGACCAACTAACAGACCAGCTAACAGACCAGCTAACATACCAGCTAATAGACCAGCTAACAGACCAGTGTAACAGACCAGCTAACAGACCAACTAACAGACCAACTAACAGACCAGCTAACAGACCAGCTAACAGACCAGCTAATAGACCAGCTAACAGACCAACTAACAGACCAGCTAACAGACCAGCTAACAGACCAGCTAACAGACCAGCTAACAGACCAACTAACAGACCAGTGTAACAGACCAGCTAACAGACCAGCTAACAGACCAACTAACAGACCAACTAACAGACCAGCTAATAGACCAGCTAACAGACCAGCTAATAGACCAGCTAACAGAACAGCTAACAGACCAGCTAACAGACCAGCTAACAGACCAACTAACAGACCAGCTAACAGACCAGCTAACAGACCAGCTAACAGACCAACTAACAGACCAGCTAACAGACCAGAGTAATAGACCAGCTAACAGACCAGCTAACAGACCAGCTAACAGACCAGAGTAATAGACCAGCTAACAGACCAGCTAACAGACCAGCTAACAGACCAGCTAACAGACCAGCTAACAGACCAGCTAACAGACCAGCTAACAGACCAGAGTAATAGACCAGCTAACAGACCAGCTAACAGACCAACTAACAGACCAGCTAACAGACCAGCTAACAGACCAGCTAACAGACCAGCTAACAGACCAGAGTAACAGACCAGCTAACAGACCAACTAACAGACCAGCTAACAGACCAGCTAATAGACCAGCTAACAGACCAACTAACAGACAGCTAACAGACCAACTAACAGACACAGCTAACAGACACAGCTAACAGACACAGCTAACAGACACAGCTAACAGACACAGCTAACAGACACAGCTAACAGACCAACTAAACAGACAGCTAACAGACCAACTACAGACCAGCTAACAGACCAGCTAATAGACCAGCTAACAGACCAGCTAACAGACCAGCTAACAGACCAACTAACAGACCAGCTAACAGACCAGCTAACAGACCAGCTAACAGACCAACTAACAGACCAGCTAACAGACCAACTAACAGACCAGCTAACAGACCAACTAACAGACCAGCTAACAGACCAACTAACAGACCAGCTAACAGACCAACTAACAGACCAGCTAACAGACCAGCTAACAGACCAGCTAACAGACCAACTAACAGACCAGCTAACAGACCAGCTAATAGACCAGCTAACAGACCAACTAACAGACCAGCTAACAGACCAGCTAACAGACCAACTAACAGACCAGCTAACAGACCAGCTAATAGACCAGCTAACAGACCAACTAACAGACCAGCTAACAGACCAGCTAACAGACCAGCTAATAGACCAGCTAACAGACCAGTGTAACAGACCAGCTAACAGACCAACTAACAGACCAACTAACAGACCAGCTAACAGACCAGCTAACAGACCAGCTAATAGACCAGCTAACAGACCAACTAACAGACCAGCTAACAGACCAGCTAACAGACCAGCTAACAGACCAGCTAACAGACCAACTAACAGACCAGTGTAACAGACCAGCTAACAGACCAGCTAACAGACCAACTAACAGACCAACTAACAGACCAGCTAATAGACCAGCTAACAGACCAGCTAATAGACCAGCTAACAGACCAGCTAACAGACCAGCTAACAGACCAGCTAACAGACCAGCTAATAGACCAGCTAACAGACCAACTAACAGACCAGCTAACAGACCAGCTAATAGACCAGCTAACAGACCAGCTAACAGACCAGCTAACAGACCAGCTAATAGACCAGCTAACAGACCAGCTAACAGACCAGCTAACAGATCAGAGTAACAGACCAGAGTAACAGACCAGCTAACAGACCAGCTAACAGACCAGCTAACAGATCAGAGTAACAGACCAGAGTAACAGACTAGCTAACAGACCAGCTAACAGACCAGCTAACAGACCAACTAACAGACCAACTAACAGACCAACTAACAGACCAACTAACAGACCAGTGTAACAGACCAGCTAACAGACCAGCTAACAGACCAGCTAACAGACCAGCTAACAGACCAGAGTAACAGACCAGCTAATAGACCAGCTAACAGACCAGCTAACAGACCAGCTAACAGACCAGCTAACAGACCAGTGTAACAGACCAGCTAATAGACCAGCTAACAGACCAGCTAACAGACCAGCTAACAGACCAGCTAACAGACCAGTGTAACAGAAGAGGTACTGACATGTTAAAAGATAATAATTCAGTACCACGACACACTAAGGAGGCATACCAAGTAGTACCTTATAGTGCAGTACTTTTCACCAGGGCCCATAGGGAAGAGGGTGCCACTTAAGGTGCGCACAGTAAAACTCATATACAAATTCCAGTCAGTGTTTTTTTATTTGACTACAGGGGCCAACTACACCATGCCCTGTTTCTGTCTGAGTGGTGCCGTAGCCACGGCGAACTGTTAAAGCAGAGGCTGCTGCTGTGACGAAGGGTTACTAACGTGAGGCAGACAGGTTTAAAAACGATTTAAAAAAAAACTGCATTGTTCTTTTTAATCAGCTCTCACCTTGTCATCAAAGACGATGCAAACACATAGTGTTTGAAAATGTTTATCCCTGTGTGTTTCCTGTTGATGTGCCCCTGTGTGTTTCCTGTTGATGTGCCCCTGTGTGTTTCCTGCTGATGTGCCTCTGTGTGTTTTCTGTTGATGTGCCCCTGTGTGTTTCCTGTTGATGTGCCCCTGTGTGTTTCCTGTTGATGTGCCCCTGTGTGTTTCCTGTTGATGTGCCACTGTGTGTTTCCTGTTGATGTTCCCCTGTGTGTTTCCTGTTGATGTTCCCCTGTGTGTTTCCTGTTGATGTGCCCCTGTGTGTTTCCTGTTGATGTGTCCCTGTGTGTTTCCTGTTGATGTGTCCTTGTGTGTTTCCTGTTGATGTGTCCCTGTGTGTTTCCTGTTGATGTGCCTCTGTGTGTTTTCTGTTGATGTGTCCCTGTGTGTTTCCTGTTGATGTGCCTCTGTGTGTTTCCTGTTGATGTGCCCCTGTGTGTGTGACATCTTACATTATAATCAACCCTGTAATTATTAAATAATAATAATAATAATAATAATTATGGATGTTGTGATTGAGATGTCTGCATAGAGAAAAGAGTGTGATGATGGTTTTAATTAACATCACCTCAGGAATTCCACCTCGGGAATTCCACCTCAGGAATACAAGCTTGTGAATACTACCTCATTAATATCACCTAAAGATGTAATATTGTTACGTATAGTCTCTGATAGCTCAGTCAGGGATCTGGCATGATTATAGCTCAGTCAGGAACCTGGCATGATTATAGCTCAGTCAGGGACCTGGCATGATTATAGCTCAGTCAGAGACCTGGCAGGATTATAGCTCAGTCAGGAACCTGGCATGATTATAGCTCAGTCAGAGACCTGGCATGATTATAGCTCAGTCAGAGACCTGGCATGATTATAGCTCAGTCAGAGACCTGGCATGTTTATATCTCAGTCAGGGACCTGGCATGATTATAGCTCAGTCAGAGACCTGGCATGATTATAGCTCAGTCAGGGACCTGGCATGATTATAGCTCAGTCAGGGACCTGGCATGATTATATCTCAGTCAGGGACCTGGCATGATTATATCTCAGTCAGAGACCTGGCATGATTATATCTCAGTCAGGGACCTGGCATGTTTATAGCTCAGTCAGAGACCTGGCATGATTATAGCTCAGTCAGGGACCTGGCATGTTTATAGCTCAGTCAGGGATCTGGCATGATTATAGCTCAGTCAGAGACCTGGCATGATTATAACTCAGTCAGGGACCTGGCATGATTATAGCTCAGTCAGAGACCTGGCATGATTATAGCTCAGTCAGAGACCTGGCATGATTATAGCTCAGTCAGAGACCTGGCATGATTATAGCTCAGTCAGAGACCTGGCATGATTATAGCTCAGTCAGAGACCTGGCATGTTTATAGCTCAGTCAGGGACCTGGCATGTTTATATCTCAGTCAGGGACCTGGCATGATTATATCTCAGTCAGGGACCTGGCATGATTATAGCTCAGTCAGGGACCTGGCATGATTATAGCTCAGTCAGGGACCTGGCATGATTATAGCTCAGTCAGATACCTGGCAGTGGAATAGCAAAACCAATTATTTGTAATGATGGGCTCTGTGTCAAGCCAAGCAAACTAATCTGGATTCAAAATTTGATTTTTTTTTGTCTTTGAGGAGAGGAAGGTAGGGATCATTTCAGAGTTCCTCTAATGGTTGCTCTGGACCCAGAAATGTCTACTGGTTCTAGAAAAACACAAAGTCTTACTCTCATAGTGGATGCGGAAGCCGATGTCCGAATGGCTTTTGTCGGTGGAGAAGAGGAGGAACAGGAAGTTGGAGGTGCTGATGAGGAACTGGGGCACCTGTGTACCCTGGTAGCTACCAATTAGAGGTGAGGAGGGGAACCGCCCATCACGCACCTCCAGCACGTCATAGTTTACCTCAGTACGAAACCTGGGGGAACAACCAATTGGTTAACAGGAATCTGGGAGAACAACCAATGTGTGAACAGCAATTGATGGGACAACTAATGGAGGAACAGCATTCTGGGGGAACAGCCAGCAGGTTAACAGGAATCTGGGGGAACAATCAATGGTTTAACAGGAATTTCTGGGACCATTCTCCTCAGTGAATTTCACAACGAAATGTAAATTGTGAAACTAAAAAAGAGATGCTAAATATATTCACGTCACCAAATAATTGATTAAAACACACTGTTTTGTAATGAAGGTCTACAGTAGCCTCAGCAGCACTCTGTAGGGTAAACCCATGGTGTAGCCGGAGGACAGCTAGCTTCCATCCTCCTCTGGGTACATTAACTTCAATACAAAACCTAGGAGGCTTCTGGTTCTCACTCCCTTCCACAGACCTACACAGTAATTATGACAACTTCCGGAGGTCGTCCTCCAACCTATCAGAGCTCTTGTAGCATGAACTGACATGTTTTCCACCCAATCAAAGGATCAGAGAATGAATCTAGTGCTGAAAGCATAAGCTACAGCTAGCTAGCACTGCAGTGCATAAAATGTGGTGAGTAGCCGACTCAAAGAGAGAAAGACAATAGTTTAACCTCTACGGTTTTGAACAAATTATATATATTTTTTCAAACTGAAGGAGAAGCAAGAGAAAAATAGAGAGAGAGAGAAAAAGCTGTATTTCCCCCCAAAAAATCACTTTCACATTCACTTACTTAGCTAGCAACTGCAGCTAGCTAGTTTAGCCTACTCAAACACCCGGCTCAAACAGAGAGGGAAGCTATGTTAGCTAGCTGGCTATGGCTATCCAACACTGGAACTTTGTCAAGGTAAGCTTTTGGTTGATATATTTATTACCACCAGGGCACGCGGGTGTAACTGCTAAGCTGATTGCTGACTGTACACTGTGACGCATGATTGTAGCAGGTTAACTAACATGTTAGTTCTAGTAGCTATGTTGGCAGTAACGTTAGCTAGCTAATATGGTGACATCGATGTGTGTAGCGGTTAGCAGGTAATTATATGAAGGTTTTCCTTGGAAAGGTTTTTTCACCTGGTCACAGACAGCTGATGTGTTGTGCACTGAAGTCCAGAAGCGAAGGGAAAAGGTGAGAGAAGGAGAGTGTGTAGATGGTTTGTATGTGTCTGCTATGAAAGGGATCATGCTGTTTGTATGTGGCTGCTATGAAAGGGATCATGCTGTTTGTACGTGGCTGCTATGAAAGCTAACTGTGTTTATGTGTGACCAGGGGTGTATTCATTCCGCCGATTGTGTTGAAAAAGTTTTTTTGAACGGAAGCAAACAGAACAAAACGGGAAAAACATACCTTAATTTGTTTGATAGAAACTCTTGTTTGCAACTGTTGGACTAACAATGACACCCTAGATCAGCTAGATGCAGGTAAGAGTGTTCATGGTGTACTGAATGTGTCACTGTCTGTCACCTCATATTTCTCTCGACCTGTGTGCACCTACGCTGTAAACTTTCATTCATAGGCTAGGTTGTAGTAACCTCATGATGGGTACAGAGAACATTCTAGTATCATGTAGTAGCCTAAACCCATCACTGTTACATTGAACTGGGTGAAGGACAGTATCCTAAACCCATCACTGTTACATTGAACTGGGTGAAGGACAGTAACCTAAACCCATCACTGTTACATTGAACTGGGTGAATATGAAGGACAGTAACCTAAACCCATCACTGTTACATTGAACTGGGTGAAGGACAGTATCCTAAACCCATCACTGTTACATTGAACTGGGTGAAGGACAGTAACCTAAACCCATCACTGTTACATTGAACTGGGTGAAGGACAGTATCCTAAACCATCACTGTTACATTGAACTGGGTGAATATGAAGGACAGTAACCTAAACCCATCACTGTTACATTGAACTGGGTGAATGACCAGTATCCTAAACCCATCACTGTTACATTGAACTGGGTGAAGGACCAGTAACCTAAACCCATCACTGTTACATTGAACTGGGTGAAGGACAGTATCCTAAACCCATCACTGTTACATTGAACTGGGTGAATATGAAGGACAGTATCCTAAACCCATCACTGTTACATTGAACTGGGTGAAGGACAGTAACCTAAACCCATCACTGTTACATTGAACTGGGTGAAGGACCAGTATCCTAAACCCATCACTGTTACATTGAACTGGGTGAATATGAATGACAGTATCCTAAACCCATCACTGTTACATTGAACTGGGTGAAGGACAGTATCCTAAACCCATCACTGTTACATTGAACTGGGTGAATATGAAGGACAGTATCCTAAACCCATCACTGTTACATTGAACTGGGTGAAGGACAGTATCCTAAACCCATCACTGTTACATTGAACTGGGTGAATATGAAGGACAGTAACCTAAACCCATCACTGTTACATTGAACTGGGTGAAGGACAGTAACCTAAACCCATCACTGTTACATTGAACTGGGTGAAGGACAGTATCCTAAACCCATCACTGTTACATTGAACTGGGTGAAGGACAGTAACCCATCACTGTTACATTGAACTGGGTGAATGACAGTATCCTAAACCCATCACTGTTACATTGTACTGGGTGAAGGACCAGTATCCTAAACCCATCACTGTTACATTGAACTGGGTGAAGGACCAGTATCCTAAACCCATCACTGTTACATTGAACTGGGTGAATATGGAGGACAGTAACCTAAACCCATCACTGTTACATTGAACTGGGTGAATATGAAGGACAGTATCCTAAACCCATCACTGTTACATTGAACTGGGTGAATATGAAGGACAGTATCCTAAACCCATCACTGTTACATTGAACTGGGTGAAGGACAGTATCCTAAACCCATCACTGTTACATTGAACTGGGTGAATGACAGTATCCTAAACCCATCACTGTTACATTGAACTGGGTGAAGGACAGTATCCTAAACCCATCACTGTTACATTGAACTGGGTGAAGGACAGTAACCTAAACCCATCACTGTTACATTGAACTGGGTGAATGACAGTATCCTAAACCCATCACTGTTACATTGAACTGGGTGAATATGAAGGACAGTAACCTAAACCCATCACTGTTACATTGAACTGGGTGAAGGACAGTAACCTAAACCCATCACTGTTACATTGAACTGGGTGAAGGACAGTAACCTAAACCCATCACTGTTACATTGAACTGGGTGAAGGACAGTATCCTAAACCATCACTGTTACATTGAACTGGGTGAATATGAAGGACAGTAACCTAAACCCATCACTGTTACATTGAACTGGGTGAAGGACCAGTATCCTAAACCCATCACTGTTACATTGAACTGGGTGAAGGACCAGTAACCTAAACCCATCACTGTTACATTGAACTGGGTGAAGGACAGTATCCTAAACCCATCACTGTTACATTGAACTGGGTGAATATGAAGGACAGTATCCTAAACCCATCACTGTTACATTGAACTGGGTGAAGGACCAGTATCCTAAACCCATCACTGTTACATTGAACTGGGTGAAGGACAGTATCCTAAACCCATCACTGTTACATTGAACTGGGTGAAGGACAGTATCCTAAACCCATCACTGTTACATTGAACTGGGTGAAGGACAGTAACCTAAACCCATCACTGTTACATTGAACTGGGTGAATATGAATGACAGTCATCCAATATGCTGTTATAGAAATAAGGCCATGCTCATAAAAACAATTGTATTGTCCTCCCTCATCTTAACCGGCACCAACCGCCACTGGTCTATATACTGTATATCATTGGGAACAACCAATGGCTTAGCAGGAATCTGAGGGAACAACCAATGGGTTAGCAGGAATCTGAGGGAACAACCAATAGGTTAGCAGGAATCTGAGGGAACAACCAATGGGTTAGCAGGAATCTGAGGTAACAACCAATGGGTTAGTAGGAATCTGAGGGAACAACCAATAGGTTAGCAGGAATCTGAGGGAACAACCAATAGGTTAGCAGGAATCTGAGGGAACAACCAATAGGTTAGCAGGAATCTGAGGGAACAACCAATGGGTTAGCAGGAATCTGAGGGAACAACCAATAGGTTAGCAGGAATCTGAGGGAACAACCAATAGGTTATCAGGAATCTGAGGGAACAACCAATAGGTTAGCAGGAATCTGAGGGAACAACCAATAGGTTAGTAGGAATCTGAGGGAACAACCAATGGCTTAGCAGGAATCTGAGGGAACAACCAATAGGTTAGCAGGAATCTGAGGGAACAACCAATAGGTTAGTAGGAATCTGAGGGAACAACCAATGGCTTAGCAGGAATCTGAGGGAACAACCAATAGGTTAGCAGGAATCTGAGAGAACAACCAATAGGTTAGCAGGAATCTGAGAGAACTGGCATGACAACATATGAAACAGTCAGATAGGAGTTATGACGGGGTAAAAAGCAAGTACTGGTCAGTGTTTCCCAACTAATAGTAGAATAGAGAAACATGTCTGTATTCATATTCAGAAGCAACATGGAAAGAAGCATCGTTCTCGTTTTGTAAGAATACGTTGTACAGTATCCTGAGAGAATAAGCCTGGAGGAACGATGTGCCGTCTGCTTGAGTGACAGGGGGCGGGGGCTTGGTATGTGTGGCCTGGGAAGTGGAAGCAAGCAGCCACGGGAGAGAGAGAGAGAGGACTCTATGGCACACTTGGAGGCTGCGGTAGAACGAAGCCTAATCATTAGTAACAATTATTATCTGGGTGATTATAAAATTTTTACAGGCGCAGTAGTGCTCCCAAATAGAAATTCCGTGTCGCACATCAACAATATTTAGGAGCAAAATGGTCACACTTTAGAGCCCTGAGAGTGAGAGAAAGTGAAAGAGAGAGAAATCAAGAGAGAGAGAGAGACAGAGAGTGAGAGAGCGACAGAGAGAGAAAGAGTGAGAGAGCGACAGAGAGAAAGAGAGAGACAGAGAGAGAGAGAGAGAAACAGAGAGAGACAGAGAGAGACACAGAGAGAGAGAGAGTGTGAGAGAGCGACAGAGAGAGAGAGAGAGACAGAGAGACAGAGAGAGAGAGAGACAGAGAGAGACACAGAGACAGAGAGAGAGAGACAGAGAAAGGGAGCGAGAGAGAGCGACAGAGAGATATACAGAGACAGAGAGAGAGAGAGACAGAGAAAGGGAGAGAGAGAGAGCGACAGAGATATATACAGAGTCAGAGAGAGAGACAGAAAGAGAGAGAGAGACAGAGTAATACACAGTACAATAATGTAGGAGAAGATGGGGGGAAGAGAGAAAGAGAGGAAGAATGAAAGATAGTAAGGGTAGAGATAGGTAAGTAAAAATAAGACAGCGTTGTCTCCTGACTCACTTATCAAACACGATCTTTATGGGGTATCCTGGAGGAGCCTCGATGACCCACTCACAGTTAAGGGCCTCCTTATAGAGCTCCGGCCAACCAGGGGACAAGATGATACCACTAGGAGCCTTCAAATCACCCCCACACTGAGCTGAGGAACAGGGGAAGAGAGGGGGAGGGGGAGAGGAAAGGAGGAGAGGGGGGGAGAGGAGAGGAAGGGGAGGAAGGGAGAGGAGATGAAGGGGCAGAGGGAGGGGGCGAGGAAAGGAGGGGAGGGGGAGAGAGAGGAAAGGGAGGAAGGGAGAGGAGAGGAATGGGCAGAGGGAGGGGGAGAGGAAAGGAGGGGAGGGGGGAGAGAGAGGAAAGGGAGGAAGGGAGAGGAGAGGAATGGACAGAGGGAGGAGGAGAGGAGGGGGGAGGAGGGGAGAGAAGGGGAGGGAGAGGGAAGAAGAGGGATATGGAGGTATGGGTAGGTAGAATAGGGAGGGGGAGAGGGAGGAGGAGAGGAGGGGGGAGGAGGGGAGGGATATGGAGGTATGGGTAGGTAGAATAGGGAGGGGGAGAGGGAGGGGGAGAGGAGGGGGGAGGAGGGGAGGGACGAAAGGTGTGAGAAGAACATAGAGCGAGGGAGAAAGAGGGGAAAAAAGTGACAGTCTATTATCTAGTCACGGACGTGTCCAAGGTGTTCACTTATCCCCATAGTTCATCTTCAAAGTCCATGTTTAACACGATACATCACCGGGACTCCGTTTCAGTCAACCTCAGCAGGGGTGGAGGCTGTCATGGAAATGGGATGACAATTACTGGAGCTCAAGGTCAAACATCACTCCAGAGACTGACTGGGCGGTTTGGTGTGTGTGTGTGTGTGTGTGTGTGTGTGTGTGTGTGTGTGTGTGTGTGTGTTCATGCATAAATCCATGTATGTATCACACTGAACAGAAAACACTTTGGTCATCACACAACAGCCTGTGATATGTGGCTAACCTGATCAACAGCCTGTGATATGTGGCTAACCTGATCAACAGCCTGTGATATGAGGCTAACCTGATCAACAGCCTGTGATATGTGGCTAACCTGATCAACAGCCTGTGATATGTGGCTAACCTGATCAACAGCCTGTGATATGTGGCTAACCTGATCAACAGCCTGTGATATGAGGCTAACCTGATCAACAGCCTGTGATATGAGGCTAACCTGATCAACAGCCTGTGATATGAGGCTAACCTGATCAACAGCCAGTGAAATGAGGCTGACATGCCTGCTTGCTAATGTGCCTGTCTCCTCCCTGATGCCTCATCAATACGGCCTGTCGTTCACTACGCAGTGATCTGTATTGTGTTGTGTAAATATTTTTTTTTTTAAATAAACAATTGTCTTCGTCGCTTCATCGATTGTAAATTACAAATGTCTACACTATGTTTTATTGGCTTTTACCAATTTCACCTTCAGTATCCAGATGTAACTGATCCATTGATCTGACGGTTGTGTTTCATATGCTACACTATCATCTGGCATACTGTAATGATTCACTAGTAGCAGATATCATCTGGCATACTGTAATGATTCACTAGTAGTAGACAGTACTATCATCTGGCATACTGTAATGATTCACTAGTAGCAGATATCATCTGGCATACTGTAATGATTCACTAGTAGCAGATATCATCTGGCATACTGTAATGATTCACTAGTAGCAGATATCATCTGGCATACTGTAATGATTCACTAGTAGTAGACAGTACTATCATCTGGCATACTGTAATGATTCACTAGTAGTAGACAATACTATCATCTGGCATACTGTAATGATTTACTAGTAGTAGGCAGTACTATCATCTGGCATACTGTAATGATTCACTAGTAGTAGACAATACTATCATCTGGCATACTGTAATGATTCACTAGTAGCAGATATCATCTGGCATACTGTAATGATTCACTAGTAGTAGACAGTACTATCATCTGGTATACTGTAATGATTCACTAGTAGTAGATGGTACTATCATCTGGCATACTGTAATGATTCACTAGTAGCAGATATCATCTGGCATACTGTAATGATTCACTAGTAGTAGACAGTACTATCATCTGGCATACTGTAATGATTCACTAGTAGCAGATATCATCTGGCATACTGTAATGATTCACTAGTAGTAGACAGTACTATCATCTGGCATACTGTAATGATTCACTAGTAGCAGATATCATCTGGCATACTGTAATGATTCACTAGTAGTAGACAATACTATCATATGGCATACTGTAATGATTCACTAGTAGCAGATATCATCTGGCATACTGTAATGATTCACTAGTAGCAGATATCTGGCATACTGTAATGATTCACTAGTAGCAGATATCATCTGGCATACTGTAATGATTCACTAGTAGTAGACAGTACTATCATCTGGTATACTGTAATGATTCACTAGTAGTAGACGGTACTATCATCTGGCATACTGTAATGATTCACTAGCAGTAGATGGTACTATCATCTGGCATACTGTAATGATTCACTAGCAGTAGATGGTACTATCATCTGGCATACTATAATGATTCACTAGTAGCAGACGGTACCAAAGCAGATGGTACTGGTTCTAATGACGACTATTACACCGATTTGACAACATTAGTTAGTTCATGTCTGGCTGTCAAGCTAAGTCACTGTAGTGTAATCACAATAGGCCCATCACAACCTCCTGCCTCCTTGAATCTCATGTAGACTCCTGTCGGCGACGATGAATGGCACAAATACTACATGAAGGCAAGACTCTTCTGTTCCTTCGTCACAGTCCCTCTCCCTTCAGTGGTCATTCAATCACCAGTCGATAAGAAGTTGTGTGAGAGAAAGGTGGCCTACAAACCTGACTCAGTTACACCAGCTCTGTCAGGAGGAATGGGCCAAAAATTCACCCAACTGCTTGTGGAAGGCTACCTGTGTCACAGTTGACTTGGACTGGTGTAAGGCGGAATCAGATGCAGGAGACAGGTGCTGGAGGTGAGTGTCCTTTTAATAATTTGACACACAAAACAAAAACCGCGAGGCACAGGGCGCTACAGACAGACTGCCTGGGAAAAACACATTCCCAATATTGCGAACAAAATATATATATAAGCGGCACAAAAAGGCACGGGGCGCAGCCCGGTAAATCCTCTCTTCGTGAAACTGTCAGAAACAAACCCGTAATAAAACACGGACCACCGTCCTGAGTGGACAATCAACAATCCCGCACAAAACCCCAACTGAAAACACACACTAAATAAGGCCCCACTAATGACAGACACAAATCAGGTGCGGAACAGACAGACGAAACCAAAAGACACAGAACCAACGATCTGTGGCAGCTAATAGGCCGGCGACGACGACCGCCGAGCGCCGCCCGACCGAGGAGGGGCGCCACCTTCGTTAGATACTGTGACAACCTGAAATATTTGACCCAATGTCACGTCCTGACCAGTAAAAGGGGTTATTTGGTATTGTAGTTTGGTCAGGGCGTGGCAGGGGGTGTTTTTCTGTGTGTTTTGGGGTTATGTTCTATGTTCTTCTATTTCTATGTTTATTCTAGGGGATCTATTTGCATGTTGGAATTGTTTGGGGTTGGTCTTTAATTGGAGGCAGCTGAATCTCGTTACCTCTGATTAGAGACCATATTTAAGTCGTTTTTTTTTCATTGTGTTTGTGGGTGGTTAAATTTCTGTTTAGTTGTCTAACCTGACAGAACTGTGGGCTGTCGCTTTTGTTTCTTTGTTTATAGTGTTCTCTGTTTAATAAATACAAGATGAGCACTAACCGCGCTGCGCCTTGGTCTACTCCCTTCAACAGCCATTACACCCAAGTTAAACAATTTAAAGAGAATGCTACCAAATACTAATTGAGTGTATATAAACTTCTGACCCAGTCGGAATGTGATGAAAGAAATAAAAGCTGAAATAAATCATTCTCTCTACAATTATTCTGACATTTCACATTCTTAAAATAAAGCGGTGATCCTAACCGACCTAAAACAGGGATTTTTTACTAGGATTAAATGTCAGGAATTGTGAAACTGAGTTTAAATGTATTTGGCTAAGGTGTATGTAAACTTCTGACTTCAACTGTAGATATAAATGATCTAATCATAAGTAAAAGTGCAATTATAAATCTACATACGTTATAAATCTACATAAGTTATACATTTATGATCTTCTTTCTATTTTGTTACTGTGTGCTGGGGACAAGCAGGAATGTAACTGTGTCCATAGGCAGCTATCCATCAGGTCCAGCAGGTCCAACAGGTCCATCAGGTCCAGCAGGTCTATCAGGTCCAGCAGGTCCAGCAGGTCCAGCAGGTCCATCCATCAATCAGGTCCATCCATCAATCAGGTCCATCAGGTCCATCAGGTTCATCAGGTCCAGCAGGTCCATCAGGTCCATCAGGTCCAGCAGGTCCATCAGGTCCATCAGGTCCATCAGGTCCATCAGGTCCAGCAGGTCCATCAGGTCCATCAGGTCCATCAGGTCCATCCGGTCCATCCATCAATCAGGTTCATCAGGTCCATCAGGTCCATCCATCAATCAGGTCCATCAGGTCCATCAGGTCCATCCATCAATCAGGTCCATCAGGTCCATCAGGTCCATCAGGTTCATCCGGTCCATCCATCAATCAGGTTCATCAGGTCCAGCAGGTCCATCAGGTCCATCAGGTCCATGAGGTCCAGTTTATTTTTGAGACAGAAGAATTTCTGAGTTTCTCCAGGATTGATGAGCTGAAAAGTCTTCAGAGTTTGTTAGTCTCTTGGTGCGCTGCTTTTCTTCGCCGTAGAGGAACATCAACGGAAGGAACAAGTCCCGACTCTGTGTAGCACAAACACGCATCGTCGGTTGCCATGTTGGATTGACATGCCCCACCGTTCCCCTCAGACCTGGCTGTCGCCACCGCTCCTGGTAGCTCGTCTACCGTCTCCCTCAGACCTGGCTTTCTCCACCGCTCCTGGTAGCTCGTCAACCGTCCCCCTCAGACCTGGCTGTCGCCACCGCTCCTGTTAGCTCGTCTACCGTCCCCCTCAGACCTGGCTGTCTCCACCGCTCCTGGTAGCTCGTCTACCATCTCCGCTTATTCAGCCACCCTCTGCGCTTGCTCAGCGTCCAACTGTACAGGTTCCTCAGTAAATTCTGTCGCAAATAAATATTGCCTTCTTCTTCTACTTCAAAGTCTGACATGATTTATTAAAGGTTATTATGATGATTTGCCAATAAGCAAGCAAGCTAGCTACTTTAGCTACTAGAATACGCAACAGTTGGCTGCCTCCCAGGAGTTTTTTTTTACGAAACCACACAAAGTCTCACGGAAAGAGAGTGTAGTCAGAACCCAAAGTAGTCCGTAAATGAGGAAGTCTTGCTTCTTCTTACGATCGGCAAAAATTAACAAATACACACATTTATAAAATATTGATAACTTTGAATAGCTTTAGAATATAAATGACCAAACAGCTAGCTTTGGAGTAGTTAGAAAGTACATTTCTCTGCGTTTGAGAGGAGCTTGCTAGTAGATACCCATAGACTTTCACCAATTCCGCTAAGCTAACAATATGCTAACTTCAATTTCCTTTAAACTGCACACAGAGACATTAAAATGGTATCCATGAGTTTGTCTGACTGGGTATGTAGGAAATCCCCAAATACTTAAGTTTCTCCCACCTTTAATTATGTTATATTACACAAATGTCCCTATGGTTGACAAAACGTGATACTACATTTCACAAGCTTGCATTTCACCACATAAAACTGAGTGGCACATGAACCTCTGGAGGGCTCTCTGAATAACAGACCCCTTGACTTTATTCCACGTTGTTAACTTACAGCCTTATTCTAAAACCCTCATCAATCTACATCAATCTACACACAATACCCCATGATTACAAAGCAAACACATATTTTTAGAAATGTACTCAGTACTTTGTTGAAGCACCTTCGGCAGCGATTACAGTCTTAAGTCATCTTGGAAATGACACTATAAGCTTGGCAAACCTATATTTGGGGAGTTTCTCAAGCTCTGTCAGGTTGTATAAGGAGCATCGTTGAACATCTATTTTCAGGTCTCTCCAGAGATGTTCGATCGGGTTCATGTCCGGGCTCTGTCTGGGCCACTCAAGGACATTCAGAGACTTGTCCCAAAGCCCCTCCTGCATTGTCTTGGCTGTGTGATTTGGATCATTGTCCTGTTGGAATGGTCAACCATCACCCCAGTCTGAGGTCCTGAGCGCTCTGGAGCAGGTTTTCATCAAGGATCTCTCTGTACTTTTCTCCGTTTATCTTTTCCTCGATCCTGACTAGTCTCCCAGTCCCTGCCGCTGAAAAACATCCCCACAGCATGATGCTGCCACCATCATGCTTCACCGTAGGGATGGTGCCAGGTTTCCTCCAGATATGATGCTTGGCATTCAGGTCAAAGAGTTCAATCTTGGTTTCATCAGACCAGAGGATCTTGTTTCTCATGGTGTCAGAGTTTTCCATCTGGCAACTCTACAATAAAGGCCTGATTGGTGGAGAGCTGCAGAGATGGTTGTCCTTCTGGAAGTTTCTCCCATCTCTGGAGCTCTGTCAAAGTGACCATCAGGTTCTTGTTCACCTCCCTGACCAACCCCCTTCTCCCCCGGCAGCTCTAGGAAGAGTCTTGGTGGTTCCAAACTTCTTCTATTTAAGAATGATGGAGGCCACTGCATTTTTGGGGACCCTTAATGCCGCAGAATTGTTTTGATACCCTTCCCCAGATCTGTGCCTTGACACAATCCTGTCTCTGAGCTCTACGGACAATTCCTTTGACCTCATGGCTTGGTTTTTGCTCTGAAATGCACTGTCAACTGTGGGACCTTATATAGACAGGTGTGTGCCTTTCCAAATCATGTCCAATCAATTGAATTTACCACAGGTGGACTCCAATCAAGTTGTAGAAAAATCTCAAGGATGATCATTGGAAACAGGATGCACCTGAGCTCAATTTCAAGTCTCATAGCAAAGGGTCTGAATACTTATGTAAATAAGGTAACACATTTCCAGATATTTCTAAAAACCTGTTTTCGCTATGTCATTATGGGGTATTGTGATGTCATTATGGGGTATTATGATATCATTATGGGGTATTGTGATGTCATTATGGGGTATTGTGATGTTGTTATGGGGTATTGTGATATCATGATGGGGTATTGTGATGTTGTTATGGGGTATTGTGATGTCATTATGGGGCATTGTGATGTCATTATGGGGTATTGTGATGTCATTATGGGGTATTGTGATGTTGTTATGGGGTATTGTGATGTCATTATGGGGTATTGTGTGTAGATTAATGAGGCCATTTTTTTTTTAATCCATTTTAGAATAAGGCTGTAGCGTAACAAAATGTGGAAAAGGTCAAGGGGTCTGAATACATTCACACTGTACTTAACAACTAACCAGTGTTGATTTCCAATGCCAGGTCGTGATTTGTTGAAGTTAAATAACAAACCATTGATTTTGTTTCAGCCTCCCAGAATCTCCATCCGACATTTTAGAATTTAAATAATATATATATATATATATATATATATATATATATATATATATATATATATATATATATATATATATATATAATAAATAATCTTCAACAAATTCTCTTCAAACCTAAAAATTATTCTCAGATTTTGTACGCTCTTTGAATAGTGTTAGATTAAACAGCACCTACAACGCAAATATTTGCTCCCTGTTCAATTCATTTCAACATAATATCAATGGAAGTGATTAAAAAAACAAACATTTGGGTTACCCTTACCGCGTTCAAAATGTAGCTAGGTATCTTCTACAAGTTGTCCCCTAACCAGTGATTATTCCCAGATTATCCTACAAGTCCCTTGGTGTCCACATCACCAATGAACTATCATGGTCCAAACATACCAAGGACAGTCATGAAGAGGGCACGACAAAACCTTTTCCCCCTCAGGAGACTGAAAAGATTTGGCATTGGTCCCCGGATTCTCAAAAGGTTCTATAGCTGCACCATCGAGAGCATCCTGACCGGTTGCATCACTGCCTGGTATGGCAACTGCTCGGCATCTGACCGTAAGGTGCTACAGAGGGTAATGCGTACAGCCCAGTACATCACTGGGGCAGCTTCCTGCCATCCAGGATCTATATAATAGGCGGTCTCAGAGGAAAGCCCATAAAATTGTCAGAGACTCCAGTCACCCAAGTTATAGACTGTTCTCTCTGCTACCACATGGCAAGCGGTACCAGAGCGCCAAGTCTAAGACCTTACAGCTTCTACCCCTAAGCCGTAAGACTGCTGAACAATTCAGAAAATTGCCACCGGACAATTTACATTGTCCTGTACCCCCGCACACTGACTCGGTACCGGTGTCCCCTGTATTTAGCCTCCACACTGACTCGGTACCGGTGTCCCCTGTATTTAGCCTCCACACTGACTCGGTACCGGTGTCCCCTGTATTTAGCCTCCACACTGACTCGGTACCGGTGCCCCCCTGTATTTAGCCTCCACACTGACTCTGTACCGGTGTCCCCTGTATTTAGCCTCCACACTGACTCTGTACCGGTGTCCCCTGTATTTAGCCTCCACACTGACTCGGTACCGGTGCCCCCCTGTATTTAGCCTCCACACTGACTCTGTACCGGTGTCCCCTGTATTTAGCCTCCACACTGACTCGGTACCGGTGTCCCCTGTATATAGCCTCCACACTGACTCGGTACCGGTGCCCACTGTATATAGCCTCCACACTGACTCGGTACCGGTACCCCTGTATGGAGCCTCGTTATTGTTATTTTTATTGTGTTACTTTTTATTATTACTTTTTATTTTAGTCTACTTGTTAACTATTTTCGTCTTCTTGAACTGCGCTGTTGGTTAAGGGCTTGTAAGTCAGCATTTCATGGTAAAGTCTACACTTGTTTTATTCTGTGCATGTAAATAAAACTTGATTTGATTTGAACAGTTTGATGTTGCCCTGTACCAAAACCTTTCCAGACTTATACACGTTCACATTGGCTGACTCAGAGTCTTCGTTGTCTAGCATCCTGAGTTTCCACCCATCGGTAACACCCCCTTAACAGAGGGGTAGTGTGGCAAATAAAGTTTGATTTGATTTAGATTTTAAGTTGTTATTATTCCCCAGATTCCCTGTGGTTTTTGTTTTTAGTGTTAACAGGTTGTCCAGCACCATCTCTGACGCTATTGGTTTCAATGTGATAATCGATATATGTGAATGAGTGACAAAACAGTGTTGCGCTTCTCTTTTCTGTTGGCAAAATGTAGCTGACTGTGTTCTGCAGGCTGTTGAACTATCTCCAAGCGTTTGTTTAAGTTGTCATAGTTTCAACAGGGCAGACAACCCGATTTCTCTCCCCCCTAATCAATATCAGTGATTTATTGTCACTTGTCTGCATGTGTAGTTTATAACAATATTTACTATTGTTGCACATGTATGTGTCAATAGTACATTTTATGTTTAGGTTTTTCAATATATCAAAAAGTGTTTTTGGCATATTGGTTATTGATGTGGACACGTTAAACCTGTGCTTTGACATTGGGATATATATCGAAATCTCTTGTCAACAGGAAGCAGTAACCAGCAGGTAGCCTAGTGGTTAGAGCGTTGGGCCAGTAACCAGCAGGTAGCCTAGTGGTTAGAGCGTTGGGCCAGTAACCAGCAGGTAGCCTAGTGGTTAGAGCGTTGGGCCAGTAACCAGCAGGTAGCCTAGTGGTTAGAGCGTTGGGCCAGTAACCAGCAGGTAGCCTAGTGGTTAGAGCGTTGCGCCAGTAACCAGCAGGTAGCCTAGTGGTTAGAGCGTTGGGCCAGTAACCAGCAGGTAGCCTAGTGGTTGGGCCAGTAACCAGCAGGTAGCCTAGTGGTTAGAGCGTTGGGCCAGTAACCAGCAGGTAGCCTAGTGGTTAGAGCGTTGGACTAGTAACCAGCAGGTAGCCTAGTGGTTAGAGCGTTGGGCCAGTAACCAGCAGGTAGCCTAGTGGTTAGAGCGTTGGGCCAGTTACCAGCAGGTAGCCTAGTGGTTAGAGCGTTGGGCCAGTAACCAGCAGGTAGCCTAGTGGTTAGAGCGTTGGGCCAGTAACCAGCAGGTAGCCTAGTGGTTAGAGCG